>NW_026652298.1:18604230-18671340 GCF_009828535.3 Hylobates moloch | reverse complement strand
AAATCCCACCCTCTTTTTCTGCTTACTTAGGGTACCGCATTCCCCGCCCTTGCCCCATCCCGTCATTTTTGGGACTATACCCTTGCCATGCTCTCTGTATTGCCAGGAAGAGTCTATGATTTGTGAAATTCTCTTAGATTTGACTGGCTGCCTTCATTTTAAGATTGAGGGAGCAAAACCGGTTTATTCGGGTGTAAAAAGTTCTTTAGAGCCAGGAACACGAAGAGTCTTTGCAACATTACTTTCAAAGGGTCTGGAGAGTTACACCCAAGCCCACAGAAGTGAGGAAGGAAAGGAAAGAGTTTTCCACCAGTTGACACGTTGCTGAGAGCTCTGCCCCTTGTCATATCAGCACATTCTCATCGAATCGGCTTTGTCTGAAAATGGATTTCACATTTGCCACCTTATAATTCAACATGTATGCTATTTCCTGTCAGTTTAACTCACCCCAAACTTTTGTTTAACAATAACCAGTTCCTGTTTTTAATTCTCAGAAATAAGAGGACACTTTGGGAAGCTGAGGCAGGTGGATCCCTTGAGCCCAGGAGTTCAAGACCAGCCTGGGCAAAGTGGTGAAACTCCACCTCTACAAAAAATACAAAATTAGCCAGGCAGGGTGGCATGCCTGTGATTCCAGCAACTTAGGAGGCTGAGGTGGGAAGATCACCTGAGCCAGGGGAGGTTGAGCCTGCAGTGAGCTGTGATCTTGACATCACACTCCAGCCTGGGCAACAGAGTGGGACCCTGTGTCAAAAAAAAAAAAAAAAAAAGAGAATAGTGCAACACTGCTTTTCCTTTTTCCTGTCCTGTCATCTCCCTGGAGTCCCTGAAACAACACAAATGATGGCTCTTAGCAGAGACCAGAAGTCAGGTCAGGGCAGAGGACCCTCCCTGAATGGCCCCTCTCACCCATTCTCTTCATTCATTTATCCCACTGGCCTTCATGCGTCTATTATTTGACTCTATTGGTGTATCCCTCTTTATGAGTGACATTTTCTAAACTTTTTCCTACAGAGTGTGTTCTGTACCCAGTGGTAGCTCAAAAAATTTTGCCTTGTTGACAATCACTGGGTCAGCTGGGTTGAGGAAAGAAGAAGTGGTGTCCTTGGAGGAAGGCAGCTTTTCTCCACCTCCAGGTTGGACTTGATGTCTGAGCCCAAACATGTCTCCTATTTTCTTTTTGGACTTGGAGATTACTTTCTTGAGATAAGCAAAAAGAGTCCTTACTTGCTTACCAAGTTTGATTTTGCCTGAGTTCTTATAAATAACAATTTTGTTTATTGACAGGGGAGTCAAAAGGCTCATTTTGACCAACTTTCTGATTTTGCAGATCAAGAAATAGGTCCAGAGGCACTGAGATTTCCCCAATAACAGTAATATTATTTTATATAACACAGCTCACAAGTACTACTGTCTCCATTTTACAGAGGAGGAAAGAGATGTTCAGAAAGATGAGGTGGCTGGCCCCAGGCAGCGCAGAGAGTGGGTAACAGCCTGGGCTTGAAGCCAGGTCTCCCGATTCCCACTATGATGTCCTTTGATGGATTCCACACGGCCCCTGGGCATGAGAGAGGACTTTGGAAATAGATAGTCTGCTGTCCAGAGCTTCAATTAATTTTTGTATCTATACTTGGTAATCTAAAAACACTACTGCAAGAACATATGCATTTAAAACATTAAATTATATTTATTTGTCATTCATTGGTAAAGCACGTGGTATAAAATTCAAAGGGCACAAAAGGGCATAGTGAAAAAAAAAAAGCCTTCACGCTCCTGTCCCCCAGCCATCCAATTCCCCTCCCCAATCTCTTTGTCCTTCAGATACATGCTATGCTTAGATGAGCAAATATGTACATATGCACATATAAATTTTCAATAAAAATGGAGGCATACTGTACCCTGTTCTGTACTTGCTTTTTAAAAATTTGATGTATTTTGAATACCAACCCTTATCAGCGCACATAGAGCTACCTCCTTCTTTTTAGTGACGGCAAGTATTCCATTGAATAGAGGTGCCATAATTTACTTGTCTAGTCCTCTCTTAATGGACATCAAGATGGTTGCCGCTGTTAGGCTATTGCTGTGATGAATACAATAATTATATGTACGCAATAATTATATGTATACATGTTTTCGTTTATATGTGCTAAGATACCTAGCAGAGGTTGGCAAAGTATAGCCTGTGGGTCAAATTCAACCTGCCATTAAAAAAATAAAGTTTTATTGGAACACAGCTGTCCCCATTTGTTTGCCTGTTGTCTATGGCTCCTTTCATGCTACAATAGCAGGGTTGAGTAGTTGTAATAGTGATGTATGGCCTGGAAGCCTAAAACATTTACCATTTGGTCCTTTTGCAAAAGTTTGCTTTTGCAAACTCTGAGCTATAGGATGAATTCTTTTTTTTTTTGGAGACAGGGTCTCACTCTGTTGCCCAGGCTAGAGTACAGTGGTGCCATCTCAGCTCACTGCAACCTCCGCCTCCAGTGTTCAAGTGATTCTCCTGTCTCAGCCTCTCACATAGCTGGGATTACAGGTGCTTGCCACCTCACATGGCTATTTTTTTTTTTTTTTGTATTTTTAGTAGAGACAGGGTTTCACCATGTTGGCCAAGCTGGTCTTGAACTCTTGACCTCAGGTGATGCACCCGCCTCAGCCTCCAAAGTGTTGGGATTACAGGCGTGAGCCACGGTGCCCAGCTGATAAATTCCTATTAGTAGAATTGCTGGGTCAGGATTTTGCATTTCCTACTTGATCGTTATGGCCAAATTCTTTTCGTAGAGGTTGTACTACTTTATTCTTCCACTAGCAGTATGCTTTACCATGTTCTCACCATTGTAGCACATCGAATGTTTTCTTTTTATTGGCTTATGATTTAAATAATTTTTAAATAATTTATTATAATGTTTGTGGGTATGTAGTAGGTGTATATGTTTATGGGGTACATGAGATGTTTTGATGTAGGCATGCAATGCATAATAATTGCATCGTGGAAAAATGGAGTATCCATCCCCTCAAGCATTTATCCCTTGTGTTACAAACAATCCAATTATACTCTTTTAGCTGTTTTAAAATGTACACTTAAATTATTATTACCAATAGTCACCCTGTTGTGCTATCAAATACTAGGCCTTATTCATTCATTTAAACTATTTTTTAGTACCCATTAATCATTCATATCTCTCCCCCATTCACTACAGCAAATGTTTTCATCTTTGCCAATCCATTGGTAGAAAATGATATTTCTCTTGATTTCTTTTGCATTTCTCCAATTTTGATTGAATTTGAATATCTTTTTATGGTTGGAGGAGAGATGAGCCTGTGAGGGAAAGAGAAATGAATGTATAGGAAGTTATCAGCCTGAGTTCTCTGATGCAAGTAACAAAACTTATACCATCAAACCAATCCAGTGGACACCCTACCTTCAGCCCAGGCTCCCTTGGTCACTTTGTTCCTTCTTGGCCAGAAAATGAATTCCAAGCAGCACCTGCCTATTTGTGTTCCTCTCTTTTTGATAGTTGTGCAAAGTGTGAGTCACCTGCAAGACAGGGGACGTAAGTGCTGATTTCAGTATTGGGGAAGTGGAATTTAAACTTCCACTTTTTTTTGGGGGGAAGTTCTTAAACATAGGAAGGCTTTTCAAAATGTGCAGGGCAGCCTGAAATAAATACCTTTGGCAAATACTATACCGTGGGGTGAAACTGCTTTTTTAAAAAAATTTTTAATTTTTTTTTTTTTTTTTTTTTTTTTTTGAGATGGAGTCTTGCTCTGTCTCCCAGGCTGGAGTGCAGTGGCAATTTCGGCTCACTGCAACCTCTGCCTTCTGGGTTCAAATGATCCTCCCACCTCAGCCTCCCGAGTAGCTGGGATGACAGGCATGTGCCACCACATCTGGCTAATTTTTTTTTTTTTTTTTGTATTTTCAGTAGAGGCATGGTTTCACCATGTTGGCCAGGCTGGTCTCGAACTCCTGACCTCAACTGATCTGCCCGCCTGGGCCTTCCAAAGTGCTGGGATTATAGGCGTTAGCCACCTCGTCCAGCCAAAACTGCTTTTCAGTGTGTGGGCAGATAGGACATTGTTTCTCTTCCCTTTAGGGGTTTATACTGTGCTGTCCCTGGGGATTAATGTTTGTCATTAGGAGGGGTGTGTGACAGAGCAAGAGATCTAGCAGTTTCCTAGCAGAATCAAGAGGCCCATCTACTCCTCTTACCAGCAGGGAGGCAAGTGATGAGGCCCAGAGATTTGAGGGTCCAAGTTAAGCATTTGCAGGTCTTTGTTTTTCTTCAGTTTGGAATGGAGATTGGTCCATTGCTCAGTCCTTGATCTGATGCTCTGAGACAGGGGCTGTGGGGATTAAGAGATGCAGGGGCTAAGAGCCAGCTGAGTCTTCACAGTTTGTCAAATATAAAGATAAATTGTTTTGAGAATAAAGCTTTATCCTAAAAAGAAAGCAAATCACTAAAGTTTTGTAGCCCATGAGGTTAGAGAAAGGGTCCTTAGCAACTAGTTAGATACTTAAAATGTGGCAAGGCAGTACAGGTAATTGCATTTAGATGTGTAAAAATTAGATTTGTAAGTTTCCAGAGAGGAACTATTGGAAATGGCTCTGTTGGAGATGGGCTAAATTAATTATGGTAAATTCATTTAATGGAATAGTATGTGGCTGCTAAAAGAATGCAATAGTTAAAAGAATACAATAGTATTGGGGCTGTTAAAAGAATGCAACAGTTAAAAGAATACAACAATTCCAATGTACAGATATGGAATTCTTTCCAAGAAGTTAATAAATAAAAAAAGCAAGGTAAGAAACAGTGAGTAAGTATCTTAGGCTGAGATCTCTGGAAGAAAGACTGAGACAGGGATTCTTGTGTTTTTAGGAGAGGTTGCTCCCAGGAGATGGGGTGGGAACAGCATAGAGTAGTAGATAAAAGGTAAGCAAGAGATGATCTCAGTGGATATCAGTGTTAACCTGATCCCACAGGGAGCTCTGGAGCATGAATTGCACCATAAAGCTGTCCAACCTTTTATACCCCTGTGCTGGCTACAATGTGCCGCAGGATGGAGAATTCTCTATAGAAGGGGGCAACTGTGAACCATTAGCTGCTAACACTCATAGCAGCCAAGAGATGGGTGCACTGGCTTCTACATGGGGTCTAGGCCGAGCTGCAGCAGCACCCCCTGCAGAAGGCATACTGCAGGAAGGATACTGTACTATATATGCTTGTACATGCATGAGAATCTAAGAGTAGATGCTCTTATCCTGGAGTTCATGGATCCCTAAGGGATTCACAGATAGAACCGTATTACAGGCAAATTTGTTTCTTTTGTAATCCTCTGCACTTTAGCTTACATATTTTCAAACATTATTCTGAGAGGGGGATCCATAAGCTTTATCAGATACTGAAGGGGTCTGTAGTACACACACAAAAATGAAAAGAACAAGAAAATGGTAACAGTGTTTGCCTTGGGTGGGGGATGAATTCTAGGGGTCTGGAGTCAGGAGTGGGAAAGAGATTCCTATTCTTTGTATATCCTTTTGTGCTATTGGAATTTTTGCTGTGTGCATGGATTACATTCTAAAAAGATTAAAACATAAGAAAATGTATTTTTAAAAACTACCTCCCCACATTTTTTTTTTTAAAGAGACAGAATCTTGCTCTGTCACCCAAGCTGGAGTGCAGTGCTGTGATCGTGGCTCACTGTAGCCTTGAACTCCTGGGCTCAAGCCATCCTCCTGCCTCAGCCTCCTGAGTAGCTGGGACCACAGGTGTGTGCCACCACACCTGGCTAATTTTTAAATTTTTTTGTAGCGATGGGGTTTCACTATGTTGCCCAGGCTGGTCTTGAACTCCTGGCCTCAAGCAATCCTCTTGCCTCAGTCTCCCAAAGTGTTGGGATTACGACTATGAGCCACTGTACCCAGCCCTATTTTTCCTGGATTTTCTCTTCACTCTTACTTCCTACGTTGCCTTTTCTGTTTTATACAATTTCCGCAATTGTTTGTCTTCCTCTTCCTAAAGTCTCTTCCTATCTCTAATGCTTGCATTTCATTTTGAAGCTGTTCTAGCAGACTTGAATGGAATCCTGCATAATAATCTTTCACTAATTTTCCCCCCGACTCCTTATCAAATGTTCACTAAAGTGTATAGTTACTTCTTAGCATATATGCACATACTTGCAAAATAGACCACTTTAATCTGCACAATTCTTTCTAAATTCAGCATTTAAAACATGCCTTTAAATGAAGAAAATATTTGTATAATAAGAATAAATTTTGAAAGTTGTTTCACATTCAAGATTCTTTGAGGTTTTTAATCAGAAAAGGTTTGAGGACAACAACTGATGCCTCCTTTATTCACAATACATTTTTAAAAAGTTGAGATTTACTAAAATCTACCTTTCAGGATTTTAAAATGGATGCACAATCTCCACCACTTTTGTTGCCAAGGGAGCACACAGCTGCCCTGGAAAACCTTCCTGTGGAGTGATGGCAGCAGAGATAAATGAATGAGAGTACGTGCAGTTCTGGAATAATAGTGCAATTTGGCTAAAGGGTGACATCATCTTTTCACTGTTGTATGTGCCATTCTAAGTAGCAGTAAGTCCAGCTGAGCTAGAGAATGAATTATAAGGAAAGTACATTGGCAAGGTGGAATAAAACATAAAAAATTGAAAAAGAAGGTAGCTTTGAATAGATCCAGTCCACAATATATTTTTTGATATGGAAGGTCTTGATTTAATCACCACATCATAATTTGCCATTATTTTGGATTTCGTGGAAAGATGCAAAGCTTCTTTCCTAATAGCTGGTTTGCTATGTATACACATATGTACCACCAGAGTATAAATAGGGACGTTGGAATTGATTTTAGTCTTTAAAGTGTACATTTAAATGCTGGAAAATAAAATGCCTTTATCAGTTAAATCCCCTTACTGTGATTCTACATGCCTCATTGGTAACATTTGAAGAAGTGTTTGCTGGGTTTTATTTGGGTATCGAGAAAACAATGCCATCATCCTTCATGCTGATGAACCCAGGAGTGAAGATCAGTTTGTGATTCTGCATTGGTTCTTGAGGGGTCGGCCAGTATTAACTCATTGCTTTTTTTCTCTCTAAGTAACAGCTTTATTGAGATCGGATTCACATACCAATATATTGCTTCTGTTCCCTAATTTTTTAGAGTGCAACTCAAACCCCTAATATCTTCCTGTCTTCTAATTCCTCAGGCAACAGATGACTTTCTGCAAAGGCACTGATACATAGCTATGAGGAATAAATATTGCAGATGGATTAAATCAAAGAATCAAATTTCAAAGCCAAATTAAAGAGTCATGAAAAGGAGGGAGAAGCAGAAATGAAGAAAAAAGAACCACAGAAGTAAAATCAGCAGCATTGAAAAGAAAATCGTCTGCTGCTTGAATAAAGACCCAAGATCTTTCATTGTTGGATCCCCAAAGGCAGTGCCTTTTTTGAGCAGCAAGTCCCAAGATCAAGAAATCAGAAGGAACTAATACTTTAACTAATTAGTAGTAATGAAAATTTACTAGACATCAACAACACATTTACAAGGCAAATTTATTTCCAAAGTACATTCACATATATCACAGGTAAAATGAGGTTTTCACAAACACCATTTTAAACATAGGGTTTATTTGCAGGAGCTATTTTTGTGGCTTAGGGAACAAATGGTTCATTGAAACAGAACTTTGCTGGTCTGGTTTCAAAGAATTCTATTATATAAAAAATTCTGTAGAACAGATGGGATCAAAAGTCCCTGAACACAGAACAGGAATATCAGGTAATGAAAATGTTCTTTTGGTATAGTATTATGTTTTATGCTTTAAAAGTATTAGTGTACAAGGAACTCAGGTAAGAGCATAAAAGAGGAAGTAGGAATAATACTTTATATTTGAATAGGCTTTAGACTTTCCAAAATACTTACATCCTACTGAAGCTTGGTAGCAAATATTATCCTTGTTTTATTGATAAAAAACATGCTTCCAAGAAAGATGCGTTACAAGCGACAGAAAACTCAAAGTGGATCACACAATAAAAGGTATGTGTCTCTCTGTCTGTCTCTGTCTCTGTGTTTTGGCTCACAGAATAGAAAAGTTCAGGACTGGAGTGAGCTTTCAATGTGCCTTGAAAGAGATGTTCGATTGATACTATCAGGGCCCAGATTCCCTTGACATCTCTCAGTTCTGTTTTCCTAGTATGGGGTTAACTCTGATTAGTCAGGATGGAGACAATAACTCCTAAGCTAAATGCATGGAGTGGGGCAAGGATGGTCCTCCACAGGCGAAGGTGGGGGTGCATTTTAATATGAGTGTGGGGGAATGGATCAGATCTGGGCTAGCTCTGATATTCAAGAGGTGTAAACAGATGACCAACAAGATGTTAACAAGATGACACAATTAAAAAGATTTTAATCAAGGCTAGAACCCAGCTCCTCTGAATCCTGGGAAGACATAGGTAGGAACAAAACTGGGAAACAAGACAAGGGATGTCCCAGGAGCTGATGTTTCAATAAGAGCATAGTTGAGAAGAGAGAGAAGAAAACAATAGTTAACAGAGGTAGGTGGATTTTGAAAGAAGGCTTTACTTTGAACAAGACTTGATCCTAGTTGAGACTTTGCTGAAGGAATCCCTAATAGACAGACCTGAGCCACCTCCTTCCTTTGTCATATATATATATATCTCATGTGCATCTTACAAATATGATGACTGCTCTATAAATAACCGAGAAATCCTAATTTCTGGATCTTACCCTGGCCCGACTCCAAATTATCTTCTTTGGTTTTAGCTGGATCTTTAGGAAGACTGGTCTGTCTAATTTTGTTGCATCTCATTGTGCCCTATTTGTCAGGCTGCTTTGATAAGGAGATCCTCATATAATTCCTTTCTGTGTTGCTGCCCTGACTACCTATCTTCCATGTTTAGAGTTCGAATTCTTCTTTTCTAATAGCTGAAACACATCCAGATCAAAATAAGCTTCATTAAGGCAGCATTCTACAAAGACAGTGGTTCTCCAATGATCGTCCTCAGATTACCTGCATTTTTTTTTGATGCCTTGTGGAAATAGAAAAACACCCAAACATCACCTGTTTCTTCAAGTTTGGTGGAACTCATTGAATACAACTCTCTTAGGCCAAATGCCACTTTAGAAATTATGTCGTTGATTACATTTTCAATTTTGTTTTTTTTAACAGTGCTTGATCTATTCACATTTTCACTTAATAGGTTTATTTATCTCAAGACTTTATGGGGTTGAGAAAAGCACTTTGTTATGAGAAGAATATGTAGGTTATTTAACATAGTCACCTGCAGCAGTCAATATACAATAAACTATAATGACACACAGTAGTTCTAAGGTCAGCCTTGCTATTCATATTATTTTCTAGGGCCATTTCACTGAGGAACTGGGGATAGCATTTAACTTGTGTGACTAATATGGCCTGGTCTGGATTTCCTTCTGTAGGTATTGTCTTGTTCTTGTCTCAGCCTTTTCTTGCTTCCAAGGCCTTGCTAGTAAATTCTAATCTTTGCTTATGCAGTCTTTAAGTATTGTGTTTTCCTCTATTGATTTCACGGAAGGCTTCCCTCTAATGTAGCATCCACTGGCCCTGGCTTTGCAAAGCTTCTTTTCTCTCCAACAAGCAGGAGTCTTGTGTCTTTAGCTCTTTTTCTACAAGAGCTGCACTCTCCCGTTCTCTTGTGGCCATGGCAGATGATTTCTCGTCATCTCCTCCCTCCCCACCAACTTCCTTTCCTCCTTCCAATTTCTTTTATGACAGGAGTTCTTCTTGATTGAAGTTAACATTAAAACAGTTAATTTTGCTTTTTTTTTTTGAGACGGAGTTTGACTCTTGTTGCCCAGGCTGGAGTGCAATGGCGTGATCTTGGCTCACTGCAACCTCCGCCTCCCGGGTTCAAGTGATTCGCCTGCCTCAGCCTCCCGAATAGCTGGGATTACAGGCATGTGCCACCACGCCCAGCTAATTTTGTATTTTTAGTAGAGGCAGGGTTTCTCTATGTTGGTCAGGCTGAACTCCTGATCTCAGGTGATCCACCCGCCTCGGCCTCCCACAGTGCTGGGATTACAAGCGTGAGCCACCGCCCCTGGCCAATAGTTAACTTTTAACTGAAGCTGAAGTTAAAACAGTTTCTTCATAGGCAGACATATGAATGCTCTAATTTTCTTTTGATAATATCTAATGTGCTCTCTCCTCATATCACCAAGCAGTAATTTTGAGTCTTATTGTTTTGTCCTTTGTGCCAGGGTTCTCAAGGTGTCTTACATGAAAAAAGCTCTGTGGCACATTACATTTGGGAGCTGCTGATTAAAGACATATAAGCTCTTTTGCTGACCATTTTTCCAGAACCTTGACTGGAATGTTAATATCCATCATAAATCTCTAAGTGGGTACCAGTGTTCTGCAAGGCACTCTGGGAAATGTTTCCCTTTCCTTGATCTTTTTTAGCCAGTCTCAATGTATTATAGCTTGAGTGAAATAGGGCTGTCCTATACGCCAGTCTCAGCATACTGGGACATCCAAAGGAAATCCAAGTCTGGCTAAAAAAATCACCCACCTTGTAAAACAACATATGTTGGTCAAGACAGATGCCTCTTGGAGAGGGAGCCAAAGGATAACTGAACCTCCCGGGATGATCTCTATAGATCTTTCTTCCTGAAGGCCACCTCAGTACCCTAGCTGCTTTTCAATGTTTCTCTGCAGCTTCTTTTATGTAAATTCTAGGCCCTTTAATTTTTCCTCTCACTTCTGAGGTCTATTACATTCTTTCCAGATGAGCTCCATACTCTTTCTCATGAGTAAATTAATTTGACCTTTCTTGAGCTCTTCCAGCTTTTCGTTTTACCCAACACTGAGATCATTGCAACAGTTTCCAGAAGCTAGACAGAACAAAGTCTTTTCTCTGATTCTTCCTCAGAAGGCCTGCGAGGGCCAGAAGGTCATTCTAGGGTCTTTGGAAGGAGCATATGCAACACTCCTCTTTCCTGGGTAATAAAACATGGAACAGATTGATGAAGAACAGCTTTGTTCCTGATAGAGGTAACTGGGGAATGAAACTTACACTTACTCAAAGAGTCCTGGGCAGATCTGGGCCAGCACAGCAAGGTGGCAGCTTACTGTGTGTGGAAGACAATGCCTACTTCCCGAGAAGGGGCCAGTCTGAAAGAAAGATGCCGTCCCCAGAAGGGGCTCAGCCACACATGCTTGATTCTCTCTTCCCATTTCATTTCTTCCAGTGGGTGTCCTGGTCACAACCTCTGTGCCTAACACAACAACTTTCTCTAGAATATTTATTTGTAATACCTTAGGCCTGGCCACATTTGTCTGGGACAAAAAATAAATAAATTACAAATAAATATTTCACATTTGTGAAGTATCCAAATTGCACAGGGCCCACCTTCTCCCACCCACTCCTCCCACTCTAGACTCATGAACACTGTGGAAATTGGTCCATGGCATTTCACAAAATGTCACCCATGGCTGAGTTGTACTTTGTCTTAGACCAATAGAAAGTTATGCTTGTTTTTCCTTCTCAGGGACTTGTTGGTTTTGTAGGAAGGCTCTGTAAACCCATGAGTCAATAAGATACCCTTGCTTTAGATCTTCACCTACTAACAGTCTAGCCACTGATATGACGTGGTAACAACAGTCTATATCAGCCTGCTGACAGAGGGTTCAGGTTGGAGGATGTATTTTATATTTTAATTAGCATATTTTCCTGAAGCACACATTTCTTCTGACCTATGCCTGGGCAGCCTCTCAAACCAGCATGGAAGCATTATGTTTTGCCATTGAGTGTTGGGGCTCCAACTAAAGTTGTGTGACCGTCTTTGGGTGCCTCCTGCTTCAAACACATGTCTTCTTCAGACTTCGTTGGCTTCTCAGCCATCTGAAGTCCTCTACAGACTCTGATGATATCAGAAGATGAGAAATTAGGATTAGTCTCATTTTTTGGGAGCTCCCATTCAAATACAGCAGAGGTACAATGAGATGGAGACATAGCTCAATATTGCAGCTCTGTAGTTCTTGCCACTCCAATTTAAAGAGCTGTAGGCTGGGTGCGGTGGCTCACGCCTGTAATCCCAGCACTTTGGGAGGCCGAGGCGGGCAGATTACGAGGTCAGGAGATCAACTATCCTGGCTAACACGGTGAAACCCCGTCTCTACTAAAACTACAAAAATTAGCCGGGCTTGGTGGCAGGCGCCTGTAGTCCCAGCTACTCGGGAGGCTGAGGCAGGAGAATGGTGTGAACCTGGGAGGCAGAGCTTGCAGTGAGCCGAGATTGCACCACTGCACTCCAGCCTGGGCAACAGAGCGAGACTCCGTCTCAAAAAAAAAAAAAGAGAGTCCTTGGACTCCCCTGCTCTGATTCTAGAGAATTATGTTGCTCAAAGCAGGAGAGAGACCCTTCCATGTGGGGTGTTGTTATGGTGGCACTTACTTTCTTCCTCTTTGTATCTTTATCTTATCTGAGGTGCATGCAGATGATTGGAATTGAGGAAGGCAGTTTTTAAGGCTCCTGGGTAAGCATGAATCCAGTGGTATTTGCTGACCAGTGTATTCATCTGGTTCCACATTGAGGATTTCTTCTCCATTGAAGGAAGCAACGTTTGATTAGGCCTATTTAGCTCCTATGATGCCTCTTTCACTTCACCCCTTTCTCCAGTGTCCAACTTCAGTTTCTTTTCCTCCTTCAGTCTCCTCTCCTCTCCTTCATGAAGGCTTCCTTGACCACCAAAGCCCATAGAAATTTTGTCATCTCAGTGATGTTCACTGACTTAGCTTTATTGAGCACCCGTGTTGTGCCAGGTGCTGGGCGGAGAATGTGAATCCACAGAGATGAGCAACAAGTTCCAACTCTTGAACGATATGCAGGAATAGTCATAGCCCTTTTTATCTTTGCAATTGAATGCAGTCTGTTAAACAGCTCTAGGGAGGCACCGTTCATGTGGTTTTCTTTGTGAATGGTGCCCCCTAGAGTTGGACAACTCAAAGAGCAGGCTGAGGGTGAAACTTGAAGGGCGATTTGTTAGTCAACTTCAAGGGTTGATTGAATGTTTATCAGATATTGCCATGCATTTTTTTTTTTTGCAATCTAATTATAAACTTTTTGAGGGTAAGGGTTATATTTTGATAGTTTTTGTATCTTTATGCATAGGGCTTAGCATGCTGTTTTTTCCTTTAATCAAAATTCAGGAAATATTTAATTGAGTTTTTGAAATAGCTTTCTTGGTGAGATTATCAAGTTAACTTGTACACTGTTGCGGGAGCAGTTGGATACCAGTTTCTTATCCATTACGGTGAGGGCGTGGACGGGAGAATGGAGAATCAATTTTTATAAAGCTCTCCAGGCGATTATCTTCAGACCATTTAGAAAATGTTGTCCCAAGATTTCAGCATATGAATATCAGGAAGCAGATTGACATAAAACTCTTCAATGTACCACAAACATCCAAGAAAGTGATGTTAAATTTAGAGTCCATTGGAAATCTCCATAGAATGGAATAAAACTATAAAAATTAAAAGAGAACGTAATTAACAAGAATTAAGGGAAGGAGAAAGACTGGTGAAATCATGATGTTTCAGTTACCAATTGCTGCATAACAAACCACAAAAAACCAAAGGTGACCAGATGCAGTGGCTCACACCTGTAATCCCAGCACTTTGGGAGGCCGAGATGGGCGGATTACCTGAGGTTGGGAGTTTGAGACCAGCCTGACCAACATGGAGAAACCTCATCTCTACTAAAAATACAAAATTAGCCAGGTGTGGTGGCACATGCCCGTAATCCCAGCTACTCGGGAGGCTGAGGCAGGAGAATCGCCTGAACCGGGGAGGCAGAGGTTGCAGTGAGCCGAGATCACGCCATTGCACTCCAGCCTGGGCAACAAGAACAAAACTCCATCTCAAACAAACAAACAAACAAACACAACCAAAATGGAGTGGCTCAAAGCAACTATCATGCGTTATTTCTCATGATTATGTGAGTTGACTGGGCTAAGCTCGGTGGTTTCTCTGCTCCATGTGGTGGAGCTGTGGTCATTCATGTAGCTGTATTCAGCTGGGAGCTTGGCTGGAGCTGGAACATCCAAGATGGCCTCATATTGTGCAGAGCTTTCTCCCGGTGATATCTTATCCAGTAGTCTAGCCTCAACTTCTTCTTCTTCTCTTTTTTTAAAAAAAAAAAAAAGAATATATTTATTGATGAGACAAACATGAAGGGATTATTTATTACTTTTGGGCAGCTGGACTGAGGCAGACCAGCCAGCACTGGCTCACAGTGGGAACCAAATAGTGGGGCCAAGATGGGCGAAATTTTTTGATGCACCCACATTCACTCCTGGCATCATCCAGGAAATCATCTATGGCATCTCCAGACACAGAAACACTGTTCTCATGGATGCCGTAAGCTTTGAGAACTGGCAAAAACCTTAGATGTCATCCAAAAATCTGTATGTGTCCTTGAGGCCTCTTTCCTTCATTCTTCACTTCTGATCCACCAGCAGGTCAAGCTGATCTGTCTCCAAAATATCTTCCAAATCTGTGCATTTTTTGCCAAGGCCACTGTCACCACCCTGGTTATGGTCACCAACATTATATACCTCCAGTTGGCTTCCCTGTTTTATTTGATCAGCTCTTCTTGAGACCACACACATACATTTTCCGTGTGCAAATCAAATGATGCCACACCCCTGCTTGGAGCTCCAGGCATTTCTCTTGCACCCAGAGTAAAATCCCAGCTCCTGAACAGGGGTACTAATTTCTAGGGCTGCCTTAACAGAACACCACAAACTGGATGGCTTAAAATGACAGACATTGATTCTTTCACAGTTATGGTGGCCAGAAGTCTGAAATCAAGGCGTCAACAGAGCCATGCTCCCTCCAAAGGCTCTGGAGGAGAATTGGTTCATGCCTCTCTCCCAGCTGTTGGTGGTGGCCAGCAGTCCTTGGCATTCCTTGGTTTGCAGCTGTGTCACTCTCATCTCTGCCTCTGTCACTATGTGACATTTTTGCCGTGCATCTCTGTTTTCACATGACTTTCCTTTTCTCATAAGGATGCCAGTCAAACTGGATTAGGTCCCACCCTAGTTACCTCATCTTAACTTGATTCCATCTGCAAAGAGCCTATTTCCAAATAAGCTCACATTTATAGGTACCAGAGGTTAGGACTTCAACATATCTTTTTGGGTAGCCCCAGCTTCATTACAGCATGACAGCTGGCTTCTAAGAGGAGGAAGCAGAATTTGTAATTCTCTTAAGGTCTGGGTTTAGAAGTCTCAGAATTCCATTCCCTCCCCTCCCCTCCCCTCCCCTCCCCTCCCCTCCCCTCCCCTCCTCTTTGCTTCCCTTGACAGGGTCTGGCTCAGTTGCCCAGGCTGGAGTGCAGTGGTGCAATCTTGGCTCACTGCAACCTCTGCCTCCTGGGCTCAAGCCATCCTCCCACTTCAGCCTCCCAAGGAACTGGGACCACAGGCATATGCCACCACACCCGGCTAATTACTTTAAATTTTTTTGTGGAGACGAGGTTTTGTCATGTTGCCCAGGCTGGTCTCAAACTCCTGAGCTGAAGCCATCTGCCTGCCTCAGCCTCCCAAAGTACTGGGATTACAGATATGAGCCACCATGCCCCACCAGCTGGTGCTACATCCTTTTGGACAAGACAAGTGATAGGGCCAGCCCAGATTCTAGGGGAGGAGAAATAGACTCCACCTCTCAATCTGTATACAGAGAGGGGAAGAATTATTGGAGGCCATATTTGATTAGTACCTACCACACATTTTCATAGCCACATCTGACACACAGTAAGAAGTGGCTATAGTTTTGGGCCATCTAAATTTAAGTCAAAAACTAAACCAAACAAACAAACAAACAAACAAAAACACTGCTACAGGATCCATGTAACGGAATGCTATTCAGTAACAAAAAGGAACAAAATACTGATACATGTGATAACATGGATGCTCAACCTCAAAAACATCATGCTAAGTGAAAGAAGCCAGACAGAAAACCCACATATTGTAGGATTCCATTTGTGTGAAATGTCCGAAAAAGCACATCTAAGGAGAGAAAAAGTTGATTAGTGGTTGCTTGGGGTTGGAGGAAGGAATGAGGATTAATTGTAAATGGGCATTGAGAGATCTTACTGGCATAATAAAAATAAAAACTGGAAAAAATAAAAAATAAAAAATATAACTAGATGATGTGGATGGTTACACAAGTAAGTAAATTTATTAAAAAGTCATTGAACTATACATGTAGAAGGAGTGAATCTTATGGCATATAAATTATATTTCTGTAAAGTTATTAAGAAAATACGGGATGGTGGCCTTTAATTCAAAAGACATGCTCCTACAGACCTTGCCTAATTTGAACCTTGCACAATTTCAAGTTAATTTTCCCATAGAAATAGAAGTAAAGTAGAAGGCATGTGTCTTCAAAGTGCAAAGCCCCACACCTATTGTGGTCTATTTTTGCTTTAACTGCCTTTGTTTTCTCAGCCTTACATCATTTACACAGTGCTCCCTCTTAATTTAACAATAGAGCATATCAAGGCTGATATCTGGCCTTCCTCATAACTTTTTATCACATCTAACTTCCTGTCCACAGCTGTTGATTTTCCAGCATGTTTGTCAGCAGTAGGGCCATCACTTACATGAGCTGTTGGATGACACTGTTATAGACTATTCAAAAGACTTTAATTCTTAACCACTGTGAAATTTAAAATAAGACCCTGATGGACACTAAGATCATTGGCCGAAGTGTGGTTGTGCATGCACAACAGTGCTTGTTGATTAACGATGGTAGGTATTTCTGTAACCCGTTAAAGTGTCACTTTCCAATGCAGTAACAAAAACACAGCTTACAAACTTCTCAGCCTGCCCCCTTGAAATTTTGCAAATTTTGACAAATTTCCACATTTAAGAAGATTCATATGTTTTAAATTTTGGTCACAAAGTGAAACTTTATTATTATTACTTTGTGTATTGCACTATTTGAAATAATGCAAATTCACAGGAGTGGCAAATGTACTACATTGCAGAGTCGGTGATGGGGAGACCTTGCCAGCCTAGTTCTCCCTGCCTCCCCCATGTTATTGAGATGGAAAAACCTCCAACATTCAGCATGTGCAGTCCAGATGGCTCAGAAGCCCTTTGTATTTGCATCTATTCAATTTGTAAGGAGTTTGTGTTCCATGAATTTGCATTAAGTTTCAGGTTAGACTCAATAATCCTAAATACCAAGTGAAATTGTGCCTGATCCATTCAGCCTCTGGAGCTTGTCAGAAACTCCAAAATTGGCTTGAATTTTCTTCAAGGATTTATGAATCTGGGCTGAATTTGAGGTTCGTAAAGTGATCCAGCCAGAGTTGCTTAGTCTGGGATTTCAGAACACGTGTTTCGCACATTTCTCTCTACACGTCAAGCAAGTTGTCATCGTTTGCTGGATTTGTGTCCTGCTCTCCCTAAATGACCTCGCTACCCATTTTAGATCCTCATGTCTTCCTTGATGTTATGGGTTCAGTTGTGTCCCTCCCAGATTCATATACTGAAGTCCTAACCCCCAGTACCTCAGAATATGACCTTATTTGGAGACAGGATCTTTACAGAGGGAATCAAGTTAAAAGGGGGTTATTAAAGTGGGCCCTAATCCAATATGACTGGTGTCCCTATAATCAAGGGAAATTTGGACATAGATAGGCACACAGGGAGAACATCAGGTAAACATTAAGGCAGAGATCAGAGTGATGTGTCTACTAGCCAAAGAATGCCAAAAATGGTCGCAAACCACTAGAAGAAGAGAAGGCAGGAAACAGATTCGTCCTCACAGCCTTCAGAAGTTACCAACTCTGTTAACCTTGATCTTGAACTTATAAACTTCAGAACTGTGAGGCAACTAATTTCTGTATGTAAGCATTCAGTTTGTGGTACTTTGTTAGGCAGCCCTAGCAAACTAATACAGTTGATAAAATAAGAAGAAAGACAAATAGCATGTGTTTTGGACTTTGACCAAATCTTTTCTTACACATTTATATCAGTTGTTTTTCATAAGAACTCAGAAAAGTAGGCATAAACTTCATTTTACACTTGAGGAAATGAAAGCCAAGAGATTGATCAAGGTCACACAGCTCCTTTCCTTACCTGACATAGGACGAAGATCTCCCGATTCCTAGTTGTCCCATCCTCTTGTGCTTGTTGGTGGCAGGGTTTGGGAATTAAAGGCGGAATTAACAGAGTTAACCTCAATCTATATTATTAGAAGTTGAATTAGAGAATAACACAAGCTAACGTTTATTAATCTCCATGTGTCCTGACCCCCCGCACCCCCCAGCTTTTTTTTGAGACAAGGTCTTGCTATGTTGCCCAGGCTGGTCTTGAACTCTTGGGCTCAAGCAATCCTCCTGCCTCAGCCTCCAGGGGAGCAAGGATTACAGGTGTGCACCACCACACCCAGCAAGCACTGTTTAAGGCTTTACCAAATTAACTTACTTCCCACAACAACCCTATGAAATAAGTGCTATTATTATTATTATTATCATTTTATGGGAAAAGAAAGTGAGGCAGAGAGGTGCCATGTAATGAAGAAAGTTGTTTCCAGTCATGTGAATGAGTTTCCAGGAGGAAAGTGAAACTTTGCCCAATGGCTTTCTCTGATGATTTTATTTTAACATATTTTCCATCTATAATACAGAAGTTATATGTCAGTTGTGAGAAAAAAATTTGTAAGATTTTACTATAATAACAGATCAATTATCTTAATGCTTCCATATTGGCTTCTAGACTTTTTTTCCATGTGCATGCATAACATTTACCCAGAGTAATCATAACATGAAGGAAAATTGGTATTCTGCTTTCTTTCCACTTAATATCATACCAGAAACCTTTTTCTTACTTTAACGTAGTATCCACCGTGATCATTTTAATGAATATTTCAGAAACTCTCCATTAAGCTTTAGAGGCTCTTCTTTTTGGAAGAACCTAAGGGTAACTTAGCCAAAGTTGAGGAAAAGGTGGACACGGCTGTCTATGCTATCTGCAATTTTATGTTTTTATTCTTTGGTGCTCAATTAGTAAACACCAATGATAGTTGCTGAATGCTGTTCCAGATCCTATCGCTGTGTAACATATCACCAAAATTTGTTGTAAAACAGCAACTATTTTATCATGCTCATGGATACTGTAGGTCAGAAATTCAGAAGAGTTGAGTCAGCACAGTGTGGGTACAGCTCATCTCTGCTCCACGATGAATGGGGCCTCAGTCGGGAAGACTTGCAGATTGGGGGACAGCTTGTTTGCTGGGGTCTAAAGCCATCCAAAGGCTCTTTCATTCATATGTCTACAGGTTGATGCTCACTATTGGCTGAGACATCAGCTGGGGATGTCAGCTGGAACATCTAAAGCTGGCTTCTTGATAGTTGGGCTTCGCCATAGTATGATAGCTGGGTTCCAAGAGCAGCATCAGGAGAACGTGGTAGAAACTGTGAACCTTTTATGACCTAGTCTTAGAAGTACATAGCGTCACTTGCATTAGAATCATAAGCCCTCCTAGATACAAGGAAGGGAAACTAGGCCACCATATCTTGATGTGAGCACAGTTAAAATTACATTAAGGGCATGTCAGATAGGAAGTATGGATATGGTTCATTCTGAAAAATAAAACCTACTCCAAGGTCTTTGATATGAAGCTCTCTATTTATTTGTGATTGCTCTCAGTTTGTTGAGAACATTGCTCTTGTGGATAATATACTTAAAAAAATTACTGCATTTCTCTTTTCTTTAATCTATATATATATATTTTAAAGTGGCTTATTTGATACATTATACCCCTAATGTATAGTTGCTAAAGGAATGAACTAATCCTGGTTTCACCACTAACTTTATGACCTTGGACAATTACTTACCTTATCTTTTTTTTTTTTTTGAGACGGAGTCTTGCGCTTTCGCCCAGGCAGGAGTGCAGTGGCGCTATCTCGGTTCGCTGCAAACTCCGCCTCCCGGGTTCACGCCATTCTCCTGCCTCAGCCTCCCGAGTAGCTGGGACTACAGGCGCCCGCCAACAAGCCCGGCTAATTTTTTGTATTTTTAGTAGAGACGGGGTTTCACCGTGGTCTCGATCTCCTGACCTCGTGATCCGCCCGCCTCGGCCTCCCAAAGTGCTGGGATTATAGGCGTGAGCCACCGCGCCCGGCCACTTCTCTTATCTTTAGTTCTCTCATCTCTAATAATGGAAACTACTTTGAATGTTGTGAAGGTAAATATAATAATGTAAGTAAAGCAATTAGCATGATGCCTGGTTCATAATGAGCGCTCCATAAACAATAACCGCTATACTTGTCATCATTGTGGTCAAGGCATGAATGGCTTACATAATGTTTTTCTAAATCAGATATAAGGAATGCTTTGACCTAGCACTTTGATTAAAAAATCTCAATAGTTGATAGCTTCAAATAATCTTAAAGGAAGATGTGGGATAATAAAAAGCTAATTAAAAAGGATGGCAGAATGAATTTAACTGGAATTTGAAGAACAGTGTGTTGAATTGGTGTCATGAGGTTCTTTCAAAACTCAAATGGAAAGGAAGTCCATTGAATCTTAAATTGAGAAAATGGGGCTTTTGAGGGACTGATTTTATATTGAAATCCTGGTGGTGTCACCTGGGACTTGCATTGTCATCCCTTCACTGCCTGTCTCCTGAAGAGTCAAGCAGACTCAGCCCACATGCCCCAGCACACTGCCAGCAACTCTCTGCAGATCCTTGCTCTTATACAGCTGGGATCTCTAGTTTCCAGTCTCATGTATTTCCAGGGCTGTCTGTATTTTATTCTCTCAGAGCAAAACATTGTCTTTTCCACCTTTTACAAGAAATGGAATTCCACAGAGGGCATTTATCATGACTTTTTTTTTTTTTTGAGACCGAGTTTCGCTCTTGTTGCCCAGGCTGGATCTCGGCTCACTGCAACATCTGCCTCCTGGGTTCAAGTGATTCTTCTGCCTCAGCCTCCTGAGTAGCTGGGATTACGGGCATGCGCCACCACGCCCGGCTAATTTTGTATTTTTAGTAGAGATGGGGTTTCTCCATGTTGGTCAGGCTGGTCTCGAACTCCCGACATCAGGTGATCCACCTGCCTCAGCCTCCCAAAGTGCTGGGATTACAGGTGTGAGCCACCGCGCCTGGCCTATCATGATTTTTATGGGACTATTAAAGACGGGGGCTGTGGGGATAAAGGTTCACATTGTCAAGCATTTAACAGTTTGCTCTCTCTCATCTCCTTATCACCCTTACTCTTTACCTCTTGCAGGTCTCAACTCTGCATACCTGACCCTCCCACGATTGATTAGCCTCCTAGGAAGTATGGTCCAATGTACTAACTATTGCGAAGAATAAGTATTGGAAAAAATTTAAACAGAGAATTTGGGAGAATCAAAATTTCACACATGTGAAATGTAATGCTGTTTTTAATTGTGGAAATGCAGTTTGACTGGAGTATGCTGCAATGTGATCACATATCATCCCCAGAACAGCACTCTGAAGTGGGCATTATTACTTTATCCCTATTTTACAGATGAGAGGACTGAGGCACACACAAGTAAATTGGCCAAAGTTATTTGAAGCCCTGATATCTAACTACAAGACCTACGCCCTTAATTCTTATTCTGTATTACGTTATCTGATAATTCTGTGTGGTCTTTCCCCATATTGGGCTAAAAATTTTCCAGACTCAAATAGTTTTAAGGAAGAGTTATTTGTACTCTATGATCTTCAGGAGTTGTTTTCACCTTTTGTAGGGCGGTGCATATGATCCCCTCCATCGATAAATTGATGTGCTCCCAATTTTGCCTTTTTGAAATGCTATTTATATACGTATTTAAAAATATTTTAATAGTGAAATCACCAATGTGCAAAAGTTACAAATGAATCAATATACTGTAAAAGATGTTCATTAGGAAGATAAGACCTCCCTAGTTTTTTGGCAATCATTTTATGGTATTTCTGATTAATGATTTCATTTGGGCCATTTCAACATTCAGTGGTCTCCATTTGTTAGTGTTGATTATAGGATGCCATGCCTCACTGGAGAATGACTCGTTTTGACCAACGAATGTGAATTAAAATCAATAGAAATGTCATTAGCATCCCAATATCATGAAAGATAATATAACCATTTCTTATGCATTCCATTTATTAAAATTTGCTAAAGTGTGAAATATGTAGGACAAGTAATGATGTTTTAATCTTTCACCAAGGTAACAATTGAAAGCTGATTGATTCCATTCAGTAATTATAAAATCAGAATGATGGAAGATTGTAATCAAGTAGAATTCATTCTCCTACTTTGTCACTCCTCCATGCAAGATAAAATTCTCATTTGCATCATCTCTTTTATCTGAAAAGAAATCAAACTTCTATTTGCTTCACTAAATCCATGAGGCAGATAATAGCCTTTCCTGACTCTGGAAGGGATGGCGAGGCGGCTGCTGCCTACTAATAACTGAGAAGAGAAGGACAGTCCTTCTTTAAGTCTGGGTTGTCTCTGTGAGAATGGCCAACTCTACTGGGATTTAAATATTCAAAGTACAATATCCTTCCAGCGTTTGTATAACATACCCAATAAGGTAGGGGCTTGTACATTATGGTGATGTTTGTCCTTGCTTATGTAAGACAAGCCTGGCTGGATGTAGCTGACCAAATGTTATAGGCACACAGTCAATTCACTTGGCTTGTAGAGAGCTGTGGTCAACTTTCTTTGTTCCAAAAAGGCTGGCAAGAACCCTAACATTCTTGTCTCTGAAGATGTGGGACAATTGCCATTAGCTCATGGCTATGCAATTGTTAGGCTGGGTGTTAAGAGTGAGGAAGAGGAGAACAGTGGGGGCAGGAAAAGGGAGGGGTGTGGATTCATGTCATTAAGACTAAAACCTAGAAACTCAAGCCTTTGAAGAGGAGAAGGCCAGAAAAATCAGGAGTTACGGACAACTTGAATGGCTCATGTCCATTATCTTATGGGCCTGGTTGATGGCTTTGAAGACAGAGGTGGGGCCGGGTGCAGTGGCTCATGCCTGTAATCACAGGACTTTGGGAGGCCGAGGTGGGAGGATCACTCAAAGCCAGGAGTTCAAGACCAGCCTGGGCAACGTGGTGAAACCCCATCTCTACTAAACAGACAAAAATTAGGTGGGTGTGGTGGCACGCGCCTGTAATCCCACCTACTCTGGAGGCTGAGTTGGGAGAATTGCCTGAATCCGGGCGGCAGACGTTGCAGTGAGCTGAGATTGCACCACTGCACTCTAGCCTGGGTGACAAAGTGAGACTCCATCAAAAAAAAAAAAAAAAAAAAAAAAAAAGAGAGGAAGAAGAAGAAGAAGATAGAGGTAGGGCAGTAGATCATGTCTGGCCATCATTGTTACATAACCCAGAATGTAGCATCAACTAACTTGGGAACAGTTAACTCTTACTGAGAAGATAAAAATTCCTCAGGGAAGGCTTTCTTCACTATATGTGCCTGCTCCCTGCCCTCCGTTTAGATCAAGTGCTCTGTTATATGCTGTCAAAAAATACTGTGCTTTTCCTTCCTAGCACTTTTCACATAATCATGTTTGTGAGATTATTTGGTTAATACTCCACCATTAGACTGAAAGCTTGGGGAGGGTAGGGACTGAGCATATCTGGCTTTGAATGTGGCTGAATAAATATTCCTGACATATGCTCAAAATCTCCTTTCCCTCTCAGGGAGCCTGGCCTGCATAGGAATTGGCATTGTTTGGTGATAATTTTCTTTCCTACTTGACTGCAAAATATGTCCATCTGTCTCTTGGACCTTCCGGTTCCCACTCTACTGGTCATAATGAGTCCATGTCTATAGGACCTGATTGCACAACAATTTAGTAGTGACTTTATAACACACCCCACAAATTAACCAGGAAGTATTTCCATTCTCAAAGGATTTGGATGCTTTACGGACTTTTCTTTGACGTGATTGAGGATGTGAAGGCTGGGACTTAAAAATGCCTTTCTTTGGCTCAGGGTAGGAAAGAACATTGGGGTGATGCTGTTATTTGCGATACAAATATTTACTTTTATTGTTGTGTTACTGACCTTCCAACAGATTTTCTGTGGGCAGTAGAGCATTGTGAAAAGATTGCTGTTTTTGGAGCCAGGCAGATTTGAATTTAAATCCCAGTTCTAACAGTTACTATCCATGAGGTATCTCATTGAGAACTTGGAAAAAATGGTGCTTGTTTTGTAGGGTTAGTCCATCTCTAGATACTAGAGCTTAGAGTGCCTGATACATTGTAAGGGCCAAATATGTGGTTGGTAGGTTACAGTGAGGATTATCATTGCCAAATCTCAAAAAGTGAAAATTGATGGCCACAGAAGCCGGATAATTTACTTTAAAAATTCACTGTGAGATAGTGCTCAGGAGAAATGGATTTAGCTTGTTTTTTTTTTTTTTTTTTTTGAGACAGTTTCATTCTGTCGCCCAGGCTGGAGTACAGTGGTGTGGTCTTGGCTCACTGCAACCTCCAAATCTCAAGTTCAAGTGATTCTCTTGCCTCAGCCTCCCAAGTAGCTGGGATTACAGGCATGCGCCACCACGCCTGGCTAATTTTTGTATGTTTAGTAGAGACAGGGTTTCACCATGTTGGCCAGGCTGGTCTTGAATTCCTGACCTCAGGTGATCCGCCCACCTTGGCCTCCCAAAGTGCTGGGGTTACAGGCATGAGCCACTGTGCCTGGCTGGATATAGCTCTTTTAAACTTCATAGAGAGGCAAACTTTTAGGAATGCTGGAGAAAGATTAATATTCAGGAACATATGGGCATTGACTCTAGTTTCTCTACTACCCTAAGATGTAGCTTTGTCGATGAATATGTTATAGAACCAGAAGAGCTTGGCATTGAAATACATTCCCTTATGCGGTGGTACATAGATTATTAGTGTAAGTTCTGATGTGGTGAAGTCAGCTTTAAGTTTAAAATGGCACTGGTTTAGCGAGAATTCGGAAGCTTTCTAGGACCCTTGCTTGCTTGGGGAATGTCTGTACCAGCTGCAGGTTCTATGAGGGATAGAGAAGCCAGACCAAAGTACACAGCATCTACTGCTATTGTGGGTGGAATTTCCCTTTTGCTAAGAATGATTAGTTTTTAACAATGGGAATGTAAAGCAGATGTGTCTGAGGCTGTGCCTGCTACTTGGAACCCCCTGGAAACACTGCAATCCCTCTGCCTTGTGGTTCTCACACTAGCCTCGTATTAGAATCACCTGGGAATGGTTAAAAAAGGCTGATGCCTGGATCCCCCATCAGACCAATTAAATAAGGAAGGGGATTAGACATCCTTATAAAACACACACACACACACACACACACACACACACACACACACACACACACACACACCCCTCTCTAGCTGAGTTGAATGTCTCAGGGTTGAAAATCACTGCTGGCCCAAATTTCTCAATACTCAATACTTTATAAAATTTCAGGAGCTTACATGCAGCAAATAGAAGAGAGAATAAGTTGTAGAAGAGCTTATATCTCTGCTTTGGTGTATTTGATTGAGGGCATTGGTCCGGGAATTAGGCCTTGTTGCTACCATCACCTGGAATAGGCAGCTCACTGTTTTTTAAACTGTTAAAACCCCAGGGGAGGTGAGGTGATGGGTTCTGGGAATGGGATGTCAAGATTTGTCATTTTCAATGCTGCGATTTTAGGAAATACTCCTCTTAGAGTGTCTCTCCACCCTTTGTGGAATCCTCTCTTCTCCAGGATCAGGTCATTTAGTAAAATAAAGCTGGTCTTGTGCCCAGCTCTATCTAGGGAGCATATAACCCAGGATTAAGTCACATGCGTGCAGTCTTCTCCTGCCCATAGTGACTGGTTGGAGATTGGCATGTGATCCTGGGGAGCCAATGAGACTACTGAGGGAGAAACATGTCCTATTTTTCCACTTGAACCTGAAAGGATATGTGCTGTAGTTGTAGCTGATTACAAAGAGAAAGCCCGTTTGAGAGTGAACTGACACAGAAGATGAAACCTGATTGATAGAAAATAGATAATGTTTGAATATACTCAGAGGAGACTTAGACAATTGCTCAGAGTTGGGGATAAATTAGTGAAGATCAATGTAGGCTGAATTGTGCTCTCCCCGCCACCTCCAACTAAAGATATGTTGAAGTCCTAACTCTGGGTACCTGGGAACATGACTTATTGGAAATAGGGTCTTTGTAGACATAATTAAGAAGTCAGTTAAAAATGAGGTCATGCAAGAGTAGAGTAGGCCCTTAATCCAAGATGACGAGTGTCCTTATAACAAGAGAAGAGACACAGACACAGACACACATAGAGAAGAGATGCCATGTGAAGACAGACACACACATGGAAAAAGGCCACATAGGCTGGGTGCAGTGGCTCACAACTGTAAATCCAGCATTTTGGGAGGCTGAGGTGGGAGGATTGCTTGAGGCCAGGAGTTTGAGACCAGCCCGGGCAACATAGTGAGACCCTGTCTCTCCAAAAAAAAAAAAAAAAAAGAAAAAAAATAGCTAGAAGTGGTGGCATGTACATGTACTCCTAGCTATTTGGGAGGCTGAGGTGGGAGGAGGATGGCTTGAGCCCAGGAAATTGAGGGTGCAGTTAGCCATGATCGTGCCACTGCACTCCAGTCTGGGCAACAGAGTGAGACCCTGTTAAAAAAAAAAGGAAAAAAGAAAAAAAGGAAAAGGCCATATAACAAGTAACAAGGCAGAGATTGGAGTGACACATCAGCAAGCCAAGGGCTGCTGAGTATTGCTGGAAAATGCGAAAAGCTGAAGGGGCAGGAAGAGCCTGCAGAGAGGGCGTGGCCTTGGTGACACCTTAATTTTAGACTTTTAGTCTCCAGAACTAGAAGACAATAAACTTCTGTTGTTTAAAGCCACCCGGTTTGTGGTACTTGGTTATTTATGGCAGTCCTAGGAAACTAATATAATCAATACATATGAAACATAGCATGTGAAGAAAAGACTGTTTTTTTAATTCCAGGGAAAATATAAACTTGTTCAGGAAAGGAAATGCGAACAGGATATACCACATGGCTTTGTGGTCAAGAATTTAATAGTTATAGTTCTATAAATATTGATTATTGCTCTTACTAAAATTATAATATACTGGGAAGTATATATGTGTGGTGGGGTTGTGTATGTGTGTGCGGGTACTTATGAAGTCATCTTCCATAGTGCAAAGTCAATATATGAAGCTTAAACTAAAAAATCAAGAGGCAGCAACATGAACATGACATTTAGAGATATCGTGGTAAAAAGTAAATGGTTCAGTTAAAAGAGCTGGAATTATCTGGCTTCTGGGAGCAGAAAACACGAGGTAGGGTCTGCTTGGACTGCTGTAGAACAGTTTGACTCTTTATACTATGTGCATGAATTACTTTGATATAAAGAAAAACTGCATTAAAAAGGAGAAGAAAATTTGAACCTGTGAAACAAACTACTTGTAGAACTATGGAATGTGATGACTTTGGATAAAAGTATGACATTAGATACATTTATTTTGGGGCTAGTTGCTAGTACCTCTGTTTTCTGGGCAGTGAGGGGGTGGGAGTGGGAGGGAGGGGGTCAAAATTCCTCCATGAAGCCTTTACATCTCCCCTTCTCCTATATTCAAGTCCCACTCTTATAAAAGAATAAAACCTCCATTACTCTAAGTTTATAATTACTGTTTAAAAACATAAAGTTCATTTTTACAGGGATCTTTCCTTAAGGCTGAAGGAGATTCTAAAGATGAAATTTCCTTCTATGTATGTTTCCTTGGGATGGGAGTCGCAGGCATTTTCTTATCCCACTGGAATTCTGAGTCACATAAGTTTGTTTCTGACTGGTGAGTAGGAGCTCAGTGTCTTTGGCCTCTCACACTGACCTTAAGGCAAAAGCCTTTGAACCGTCCGCTCCAGTCTGTCAATCCTCCTTGAAGAATGGTCCAGCCTGCACTGCTGCTTTTTACCATCAGGGGGCAGTGGGGCCATGAGTGCCCAGGGAGACAGGGAAGGATGCTTGGCACCTGGCGAGTGGGAGGAAGTGTCTCTCAGTGTTTGCACTTAAAGCATCTCAGTAGCTAGATACTTCATTGGTACAAATGGTGTATTTTCTTCTAAATTTTGTGCAATCCAAAAAGGCAGGAAGTTTGATCTTAATGCATTTGCCATGGCCATCTATTTCACTATGAGCCAAGAATTTATTAGGAAAATGAAAAGAATTGCAAGAATAACTTTAGATTGACATTTCCCCATTTTCCTACTTGTCGAATAGGTTTGGTACATGTTCTGAAAGAACACGGTGCCAGCTGAAACAGTGCTCTGCTTTCTTCCCTATTATTCCGAAATAGGTGTGCTTCTCACACACATGGATAGACCATTTACTCCTGATTTGTATCTCAGGGACAAATCTGACTTATTTGCACCGTTATTTGTAAACTGCTAACCTGGTTCCCTGTGCTGTTGTAACGCTATCTTGATGGGTTGCTGTGAAAATGTGAAGATGTCTATCAGGCAGGAAAAATTATGTAAAAATGATGAGGGTATAGAAAATGGGATCGACAAAATGTAATAAACTCCTCCTGGGCTGAAGAGCAGAGCTGCATATGTAATGAAGTACTTTAGGATTACGTCACCTTTTATATAACATCTGGCAGTGACTTTTATTTCAGAGCTAATTTGAAGAAGCCAGGCGCTTTTCTCTTCCCCTCCCCAAGACTGCCTTTATCTGAAAGAAGAAAGAAGGAACTGTTACATTTTGCATGCAAAGAAAGCCAGAGTGGCTAGATTACTCCCTTAGGGTAATGGAGAAAGGAAAAAGAAATTGAAAAAGGTCAGGTGAACAAAGCAGAAGGAATGAAGAGGTTTGTGTGATTCTTAGTGAAATTGGACCAGTCTAAGCAACCAGACAGGTAATCTGGGTGACTCTACCCCTCCTTCTTCCCTCCTGTGCCCCTCCCTTGGCTGTGGCTCTATAGATATGGCCCAAGAACACTATGGAAATAGCATTTCCTTAAATATTTTGTCTGAAGTGAAGGGTTGAAAAAATTATTGAGATAATGTGGGAAAATCCTAAAATTTGTTCCCTTAGCCTTTGAGAAAAAGCTCAAAGCTCAAACACCTCTCTCCCCCAGTAATATCCAGACATTGATCTATCATAATAGATTATTCAGATGGTCAACTTGCTGCTTTAATTTGTCTATATAGGCAATGGTGAAAAGTCTTTTATGAAACTGAATGGGAATTCACTCCTTTGAAGCCAGGGACACAGGAGGGATGAAGACCCTCTTTGTACTTCCCCCTTTCCTTCCCTCATAGCTTCTGGGTCTATGCTTGCCTTGGCACAACCTGGACCTTGCTGGACCATGTTTGCTGAGCTCCTTGTTCTCTTTCATCATGTGTTTTTTGAATCTCCCATTATTGTGTCAACCCTGGAAATGCTCTTGTCTGAATTTCAAGGCCATGTCTACAGTTCAGAAGAGGTAGTGTCTTACTTACGTATCTAACGGGTTCCCAAAAATGTGTTTGAAAGTTAGTTGGATATTTGAAAGTTGAACAATAGATTTGCATGTTGTAAGGAAGAATTTGTTCTCAATTCTAGCTAAAGTATATGATGAAATCCCTAATTATGGTTTCTGCCTGTGCCACCTCCCTCAGGCCTTGGCAACCCTGTGGGTGGGTGAGAACAGGCACATGGCTGGAGTGGGTGGCAACTGCCAGTCGTTGTGGGCTGAGGAAGTTAATCCAGGAATCTCTCCTTCCAAGACGTAGCCCTCCTTCCCTCAGCCCAGCCTGAAAGGGCAAGGGCTGGAGTAGAGGGTCTGCTTCTTTTTTTTCTTTTTGAGACAGAGTTTTGCCCTATCACCCAGGCTGGAGTGCAGTGGCTTGATCTCGGCTCATTGCAACCTCTGCCGCCTGGGTTCAAGTTATTCTCTTGCCTCAGCCTCCCAAGTAATGAGATCACAGGCTCAGGCCACCATGCCTGGATAATTTTTGTATTTTTAGTAGAGGTGGGGTTTCACCATGTTGGCCAGGTTGACTTCGAACTCCTGACCTCAAGTGATCTGCCTGCCTCAGCCTCCCAAAGTCCTGGGATTACAGGTGTGAGCTACCACACCTGGCTGAGGGTCTGGTTCTTAACCTACCTCCAGGAATAATCACATGTGACACCCACGAGGTGGTGGACATGGCGTTGGTGGACATGGGCAGAGTACTGGAGTGGTTGGGGCTGGTCAAACGACACCCTGAGAAATGGTGGTCCTGTGTGAGTTGAGAAATTCCGGCCTCCCTGGCCACGATCTCTGGAGTTCTGTCTGGAGTACTGGCCAATGGAGACTTATCTCTGGCTGGAAAGGAGGTGCTGGAAAATTCTTCTGTTGTCTTAACTTGAACCTGGCCCCTTCTCCCAGTAGCTGTGGCTGCCTGGCATGAGATTGTTCTATCAATAATCTAAGGTAATTCAGGAAAGATTGAATTTTGAGTATAAAAGTTTTGCAGATGCTAGTGTTTAATTTTTGTTAGTGTGGTGTCTTGGTTATGTATTGTGGCATAGCATACTACCCCAAAACTTAGTGTCTTAAAACCACATTTTAATTATCTCACAAGTTCCTTGGTCAGGAATTTGGTCAGTGCTTGGTTGGGTGATTCTTCTGCTTCACATGGCATTGACTGGAGTCACCTGACAGTCTGGTGTGGGCTGAAGCATCCAAGATGGCTTCCCTCATATGCCTAGTGTCTTGACAGGAATGGCTGACAGGCTTTGGGCCCTTCTCCCTCTTGATGTAGTCTTAGAGTATCTCTACATGTTCTCTTTAGAAGGCCAGTTGGACTCTTACATAGCGGCTCACTTAGGACTCTGCTGGTTATTTTAGAGACCAGGGTTGGAACTGGCATAGCACCAATTCTGTGATACTCCATTGGTCAAAGCAGTCACAGGACAGCCTAGAATCAAGAATAATGGAAACAGATCCCTTCTCCACAGGAGAGGAGTGTCAAAGAATTTGTAGCCATCTTTGATCCACCACATGGGGGTTGCATAACTATAGAATGTGTGGAACTGAAGCAACAAAGAAAATATGTGGGGGAAACACATTTCCTGTCTTTCCTAGCTAGGAATCAGAAAGACTAAGCTTCCTTTTCTGCTGTCACCCGAGGCAAATGTTTTGCTAAACTAGGGCAATATTGAGGTTTGTATCCCTCTTCATGCTTTTGATTCAAAATACAGCTCTTGCTAAGGTGCTTAGGAACTCTGCCGGTGGGTACACTGGAAAAACATAAGTGGATCACATCTGAAGGATACTTTGGAGATGATACTGGCAAATTTCCAAAGGAAGAGTTGGGAACATTTCTCGTTTTCTCCATTGTATCACGCAGCTGTGCCAATGACTAAACAAGCAATGGATTATGCAGGTTTTGAAAACTTTTCGGGTTTTTCCTTTCGTTTATAGCAGAGCAGGGAGGGGGAGAGAATTGGTTTTTAAAGTCTAATTTAACTAGGTTTGATTTCCTTTGTCTCTAAGTTTGATATACAAGATTTCAGCAAAATCTTTAGCAAAAATGATAGCAATAGTATGTTGCTTATTATTGCAGATATGATGCAATACTGGCAGCGTCACGGGGTCCTCTTTCAGGCACCCATTTAACTAGTTTTTGAAGAGATAATTTGTGCACATAGTACAAATTTTAAGGCAACAACAAGGCACCAAATACAAATCCCCCCAGCCCAATTCCCATTCCTGAGTCCCTCATGTCCCTTCCTCAGAGACAGTTGCTCTTTATTGTATATTCTTCTGGACAAATTCTCTTTTTTTTTCTGTTTTCGAGACGGAGTCTCACTCTGCCACCCAGGCTGGCGTGCAGTGGCACAATGTTGGTTCACTGCAACTTCTGCCTCCCAGGTTCAAGCGATTCTCCTACCTCAGCCTCCCAAGTAGCTGGGACTACAGGAACATGCCACCATGCCTGGTTAATTTTTGTATTTTTAGTAGAGATGGGGTTTTGCCATGTTGGCCAGGGTGGTCTTGAACTCCTGACCTCAGGTGATCTGCCCACCTTGGCCTCCCAAAGTGCTGAGATTACAGCTGTGAGCCACCATCTCCTGCCCTTCCAGACAAATTCTATACATATACAAATATCCACTCTCTCTCTGTGTATGTATAATTGTAGGATATTTGCTTATATATCCTTTTCCCTCACAAACGGAAGCCTACTGTATACGGCTTGCACCTTGCTTTTTCATAAAATGATGTACTGGAAATTGTTCTGTATCAGTAAATCTAGATTAACTTCTTTTTTTCAAGAGCTACATAGTATTTTATTGCATCATCCTCTTTAAAAAAAAAAAAACAAAACACAAAAAAACAAAAAACAGCTGGGCGAGGTGGCTTATGCCTGTAATCCGAGCACTTTGGGAGGCCGAGGCGGCAGATCACGAGGTCAAGAGATCAAGACCATCCTGGCCAACATGGTAAAACCCCGTCTCTATTAAAAATACAAAAAATAGCTGGGCGTGGTGGCATGTGCCTGTAGTCCCAGTGTCTCGGGAGGCTGAGGCAGGAGAATCGCTTGAACCCGGGATGCAGAGGTTGCAGTGAGCCAAGATCGTGCCACTGCACTCCAGCCTGGCGACAGAGTGAGACTCCGTCTCAAAACAAACAAACAAACAAACAAACAAACAAACAAACAAACAAACAAAACTAGTCTCCAGTTGATGGTTATCTGGTTATCTAGGTTGTTTCCAATCTTTTGCTATTATGAATAACATCAAATGAATAGTCTTAGGCATGCATATTTTTGCATATGTGCAACTATATCTAGAATGGGATTGTGGGGTTGAGGAGTATGAACATTGTAATTTTGATATCTATTACAAATGATCCTCCATAGAGATTCTATTAGTTTACATTCTGCCACTCATCTTTTGTAGATTCTGAGGATTGTCAGTGGAATTTGTTCTGAGGGGGTCAAAGGTTAAGAAACAAGCTATAAGACTGAACAAGAAAAGATCCACATTTGTGTTTTAACATCAGTCTTTATTATTTATTTATTTATGTATTTACATTTGAGACGGAGTCTTGCTCTGTTGCCAGGCTAGAGTGCAGTGGCGCGATCTTGGCTCACTGCAACCTCTACCTCCCAGGTTCAAGCGATTATCTTGCCTCAGCCTCCTGAGTAGTTGGGACTAGAGGCACGCACCACCACGCCCAGCTAATTTTTGTATTTTTAGTAGAGACGGGGTTTCAGCATGTTGGCCAGGATAGTCTCGATCTCTTGACCTCGTGATCCACCCGCCTCAGCCTCCCAAAGTGCTGGGATTACAGGCGTGAGCCATTGCGCCCCGCCCATCAGCGTTTATTTTATGAGATTTCTAAGTAGTCTACCAAATATCCTGGCAAAATGGGCCAGCTTCAGGTAGTCCTCGCCAGGAGAAAGCCTGTACCATGAAAGAATGAGAAGTCTGGACTTGGAGGGGTAAGAATCCGTTTCTGGTCTGACATTGCTAGTACTCACTGTTGGATCTAAATTAAGCCAGTTATCCTTTCTTTGACCTCAGTTTTCTTATTTGTTAAATGAATATCTGTAGTAGATGATCTTAGAAGAATCATTGGATCCAAAATTACTTGATTCTATGAAAATCCTTTCACTTTTTATAATGTAATAAAAAGTCCTATACAGGAATAGTTGCATAACTTGCAAATCCCTGAGCAAAATGAAAATGCAAGTCCCCTGTTCAAAAATTATGTAATATTTAAAGATGGCCACAGCATTTACCCAAGTGTGGGCCCTTTTGAGCACAGGGACCCTGTGTAACTGCACAGGTGGTAAGTCTGCAAAGCTGGTCCCACTCCTACAAAGACTCTTGGCCTCCAAATCAGTAGTTTATCTGTATTTAAGTATTTGGTGGCCACTTGTTACATAGAGATGCCCCTGAAATTCCCACCACCCTTTTCTGAGGAAAGCTGCCTCGGTACACAGCCCCTTGCCAAAGGAAGTGGCCCTAAACTGTACGTTGTGCAGTGGGCACCTGCAGATTGGACCAGAGGCAACCACCTGACCCGAGGGCAACCAGTTCATAGGCTGGCAAGTAGCTTGAAGGGTGGTCTGGCAGGGAAAGCTCTGACCAGTGGGAATTAGGTAATTACGTTGGTGAAACAGACACTCTGGAATTTGAGCTGGGAAATATAGAGAGGATCAGCCAGCTAGATTGGGGGTTAGGGGTTGGTGAGAGTGGGGGGCATGTAGGTAGAGAGAAGAAGCCACATATATTGTCATGTATAACTGACCAGTGAACCCTCATTACCTGAGGTAGCCTAAGTGAATTTATTTCTGTCCTTTGTAACCCAAAGAGCATAATTAACCCAGTGTTATGCCAGACCATAGCTTCAGCCTGTTAGTGATTAAGCCATCTAGGGAGTATGGATTAAGAATAATTAAAAGTATGGAAATAGAAAAATAGCTCCCAGTCCCCATTTTCTCCTTCATCTGCCAGCTACTGCATTGGAATCTGCTGGCTGAGCAGCCTGCATTGGCCAGGTGAGGGGTGATCTGAGCTGGTTGAGGGGGGCCCTTCTGTTGTTTTCCTTCTTTTTTTCGTGGCTTAGCCAACTTTCTTACATATCCCTAGGACAGTTTTTAAAAAAACTTCTCCTAAGTTATTCTTGACATCTTGCTCTACTTCCAGTGGAGTAGCCCTAGGAAAAACATAGCTGTCAAATGTGCAACAAGACACACATTTTCTTGGTATCTGTCTTTTTCTTTCTGCTGGACTATGCTAATGGATCCCTGGAGTCTGCAGCAGGATGAGGCAGTAGCTGGACCAAATGACCTCCCCAGACCTTTTGCAGTTAAGCCAGGCTAAGGAAAGTATTTCAATATAGTCACTTTCCAACCTCCAATTACAGAATATCTATATAATTGTTAGACGTTTTTCCCTTTCCTTCATGGCTCAGTAGAGGCTGGGTTTGTTGGTCTTCAGATGAATAACCAACTAATTTGGTCAGGGATGTCTTCTAACTTATTGTTGCCAGTAATTTGCTTTCTAGGGTGCATTAAAATCTGTGGTGTGTGGGCGCATTACTTATAATAACATACACTATGCAGAGAAGCCTTCTTCAATGAGGCGTACATAAAGCTGCACCATGCAAAATGGATCCTGATTTGAATAAATCACTGTGTAGCCCAAGAGCCCTGGATACACATGACATAGGACTTGGAGTGCTCATCTGACCCACAGCTGCCTCTCCACAGGGCACAGTTTAGCTGTGTTTATGGGCGTAGACTGGGTGAATAAATTGTCCAACTGGCATTAAACATGGAAAAAGGGACATTTCTGTTTGCCTTTATGTTAATGCACTGCCTTCAGCGTTCTGCCCCAAAAGGTCCCAGGGCTGGGAGAAGAAACAAAGGTGAAAGGCCTAGAGTTCTATGTTTTTCCTAGCCTGGGGCATCAGCCGTACTTTACCAACACCCAGCACATATCTTGGTGAACACCTATGTATGGGTGCAGGGCCTGGCTTGAGCCTGTGGGCTATCTGGGGTGATTACCATGGAAATACACTTGAGGCCTGTGTGACCAACATTTCTATACATGGCAAAGGGAATAATGAAACTGGTAAGATTTCCAACTTCATTTTCCTGTGAATTCCAGGAACCTAAGCCTTCCCATGTCTGTCTTCTCTTCATAAAATGAAGATGCCAACATTGATATTACCCTAAATGCTGGGACATAACCCCCCACATATATTACTGTAATACTTTTTGTTTACATGAAACATATCTGGGTTTTTGAAAATAATAAAAACTGAAATACGATTTTAAAAAAGAAGCATTGGCCAGGCGTGGTGGCTCACACCTGTAATCACAGCATATTGGGAGGCCGGGGTGGGCAGGTCACCTGAGGTCAGGAGTTTGAGACTAGCCTGACCAATATGATGAAACCCCGTCTCTACTAAAAATACAAAAATTAGCTGGGCATGGTGGCATGTGCCTGTAATCCTAGCTACTTGGGAGGCTGAGACAGGAGAATCGTTTGAACCCGGGAGGCGGAGTTTGCAGTGAGCTGAGATCACATCATTGCGCTCCAGCCTGGGCAACAAGAGCAAAACTCCGTCTCAGAAAAAAAAAGAAGCATTAATATTTAAGGATATCTGGCTGACTGAAAGAGATAGTAGATCAGAAACGCTTATGTAAGTGTCTGATCACAGGAACAAACCGGGGCAGATATACATATATTTAAATTTATTAGGAGGCTGCAGTATTAACTGATTAGTAGGTGGGGTACCAGGACAATGTCATTTATTTAGGCATTTAAAGCATTCTGTGTAAAATGTATCCTAAGAGTCATAAACTCAACCTGGCAATAGTAAGTGTGAGGGAAAAACTCCCATGGATCAGAAGCTGATTATCCTGAGGAAGTCCAGAGATGAAGTTCATGGCTAATTTCTAGGATGCCAAGGATTAATGGTAGATGACCACAGTGCTCTCCTGTAGTTTATTTTATCATTTGGTTTATTGTATCATTTCTGTTTCCCATTAGGTTAGAGAACATTCTCATATACATAACTATTTCACAGCTCACATGCCAAGTCATGAAGTAATGCCATTTAATTTACAACCAAATATAGATCTGTCGCTGACCTTTCCCATTTTTACAGAATCATGGATTCTTCTGAAAAATCCTCAAAGAGAACAACATAGATGGCAGAAGCAGGACATAGGGCTTTCTCAGGTGTCATTAAAGTCTCCTGCTTCTTGACGAGGCCACCAGGACTCTGCAGTTGGCCAGTGATGTGGCTCTCCCACCCCAAGGCAAGGCTGGAGATGGCTGCCCATACGAGCCTGCAGGCTCTAGTGTGAACCAAGAGAGGGCACACACAATTTGCGGATTGCGTGAAATGTCAGTGAACAACAGAAGTCAGACAAAACTGAGAAATTTCAGAGGCCAGAATGAATGAGGAACTGGTCAATACGGTGTAATGTTCCCCTTAAACAATTGCTCCACCCCCATCTAGCCTGGTTGCAAAATGTTTAAACAACATAGTAGAATATAGAATAAAAAGTGAACATTTTCTGGGCCAGGTGTGGTGGCTCACACCTGTAATTCCAGCACTTTGGGAGGCCGAGGTGGGTGGATCACTTGAGGTCAGGAGTTCAAGACCAGACTGGCTAACATGGTGAAACCCCATCTGTACTAAAAATACAAAAAATTAGCTGGGGGTGGTGGTGTGCGCCTGTAATCCCCCTTACTAGGAAGGCTGAGGCAGGAAAATTGCTTGAACCTGGGAGGTGGAGGCTGCACTGAGCTGAGATCATGCCACTGCACTTCAGCCTGGGTGACAGAGTAAGACGCTTGTCTCCCCCTGCCAAAAAAGTAAACATTTTCCAATTTCTCATCTCCCCTGAATTTTACTCCCTTCCTCAGAGGTAACCACTGTTTTCTGTTTTCTGTGTACATTGACCTTTCATACCCAAATATATGTATGCATTTAAGTGTGGAAAGTAACTGGGATGATAATGCACACTTGTTATTTAGCAATATGTCTTAGTACAAATAGATCAACGTCATTCTTTAAACCATAGTGTTATTCTTCTTTAGGTGGACATTTAACGTTCTCTACTGTAAACAGTACTGCAGTGAAGATCCTTGTTTGTGCTTCTGTGTGAACAGGTGTAAGCATTTCTCTAGAAGAGAGGCTTGGCAGTGAAATTTCTGGGTAGAACTGTATGTATATTTACAATATTGACAGAAACTGACAAATTGTCATCTAAAAAAATAGTCATTTTTATTTCCATCATCAGTGTATAAGAGTATCTATTTTTCCTACATCCTTGGCAACCCTGGATACGTTTAATCTTGATAATTTTTGTCAATATGGGGGATAAAGTAGAGTGACTTAATTGTTTTATATTTCCTTGATTAGTAAACGTTGAACATATTTTCCTTACTAAGTGACCATTTGCATTTGTTTGTGAAATGTCTATTCTTGTTCACTGTGCATTTTTCTATTGTTTTTTGTTTTATTGACTTAGAGTCACTATTTTCTAAATACAAATTACTTGGATTTTATGTATTTCACATATTTTATACACTTTAGACGTTTGTCATTTTTCTTTTCTTTTCTTTTTTTTTTTTTTTGAGACAGGGTCTTGCTCTGTTGCCCAGGCTGTAGTGCAGTGGTGTGATCTTGGCTCACTGCAGCCTCCATCTCCTGGGCTCAGGCAATCCTCCCGCTTCACCCTCCCAAGTAGCTGAGACCACAGGTGTGTGCCACCATGTCTGACTAATTTTTGTATTTTTTTGTAGACATCAGAGTTTTGCCATGTTGCCCAGGCTGGTCTCCAACTCCTGAGTTCAAGCGGTCCACCTCAACCTCCCAAAGTACTAGGATTACAGACATGAGTCATTGTGCCCAACCAACTGAGCCATTTTTCTTTGTCCATGGCGTTTTATATTGTAAAGATGTGTATGTAGTCAAATCTGCCCATCTTTTTTCTTTTATGGCTTAATTTTCCTGCTTCCAGATTATAAAAAATATTTTCCCTAAGACTTTGTTGGTAAAAAATTTACTTAATCCTTCAATGTATCCAATATGTAGTTTTGTATAATGTGTGATAGAGTGACACTTTCCTTTTTTCTAGAACAAATTGTCATTTTCAGACACACTCAATCTCCGGTACATCCCATACACCCTCTGTGACATCTTGGAATTATAGATCCTTAGAACATCTGTAGAGAGAACCCCCTGAAGTTGTGCACAGATATTTGTGTGATGTGTTTAGATGCATTTTTTCCTTTGGCGAGATCCCTTGATTTTCATCAGATTCTCAGAAGGATGCATGATGCAACAAAGGTTAGGAAGATGTGCGTTATATCCTCTCCCCGACCCTCCATCAGAGAGCACCAGAGAGGCAGCCTTGTTTCTACATTTCTTTCCAAATTCCCCTTTTCAATTCTTCAAGTCTTTTTATTTAATATTAGTAGTGCTTTCCAGTCAAATCATTCAACAAATGGTAAGTGAGCATCTGCTACGTTAGGCATGGTATCACCAAAGCTCACTAAGACCTGGAAGCTGCACTCAACCGGCTGATAGTCTAGTTGGGAAGACCACAAATAATGTAACACATTAGACCATCAATCCCCAACTTTTTCGGCACCAGGTATTGGTTTTGTGGAAGACAATTTTTCTATGGATGGGGATCGGAGGAATGGTTTTGGGATGATTCAAGCATATTACATTTATTATGCACTTTATTTCTATTTTTATTACATTGTATTATAATACATAATATATACGTGTATATATGCATATGTTATTACATGTAATATATACAGTGACAGATCATCAGACAATAGATTCTCATAAGGAATGTGCAAACTGGGTTCCTTGCATGCACAGTTCACAGTAGGGTTCACGTTCCTATGAGAATCTAATGCCCCTGCTGATCTGACAGGAGATGGAGCTCAAGTGGTAATGTTCACTCACCTGCTGCCCACCTCCTGCTGTGTGGCCTGGGGGTTGGGGACCCTGGCATTAGACTACTGTGTGTCATGACAATGGTATGCACAGATGGCTGTGAGTGTTTATAGGAGAAAGCAAGTCCTAGATTTTGTGTGTGTGTGTGTGTGTGTGTATGTATGTATGTATGTGTGTGTGTGCAGTCATTTCAGGAAGGTAATTCCGGCATCAATGTGAAGAATAAAGACAAAACAGAGACCAGTTGGGAAGCTGGTAGAGAAATGGGAGAAACATTAGGGATTGAACTGAAGCTGTGTCAGTGAAGAGGGAGTGGATGTGAAAGATTCAGGACACACCAAGGAGGTAAAACAGGCTGGAATTATATGTTGAGCTATTGATTATGGGGATTAGTGGGGAATTAGAAGTCAGGAACAATTTCGAGGTTTCTGGTTTGGGTGACTGGTCGCTGGCATCATTGCTGAAATCAGAAACAGGCTGAGTACCAGATTTAAAGGAAAAGTTGAGTTTAGTTTTGCACATTTACAGTACTGTACATTGATATAGACAGAAATGGATGTGATCACCCTAAATGAGAGTGTGATGATCAGGGAGCAATGATCTGGGAGCTAACAATGTTTTAGAGGCTCATAGAAAAAGGGAAAGGTTATTAGGTTGAGAAAGAGAAATATGAGAAAAATCAAGAGAAAATCTGGTAGGAGATTTGGTAAATCTGGTAAAATCTGGTAAGAAAATCATGGTAAGAGAGAGTTTCAAGGAGGAGGAAGTGGTCAATAGGGGGAAATGTTGCAGATAAATCAATCGAGATAAAGACAGAAAAGGGCCAGCCTGGCCAACATAGTGACACCCCGTCTCTACTAAATATACACAAATTTGCCGGGCACAGTGGCTCATGTCTGTAATCCCAGCGCTTTGGGAGGCCGAGGCGGGCAGATCACTTGAGGTCAGGAGTTTGAGACCAGCCTGGCCAACACTGCGAAACCCTGTCTCTACTAAAAAAACAAAAACTAGCGGGGCATGGTGGCGCATGTCTGTAGTCCCAGCTACAAGCATGAGTTCCAGCTACAGGCTGAGGCATGAGAATCGCTTGAGCCTGGGAGGCAGAGGTTGCAGTGAGCTGAGATCATACCACTGCAGTCCAGCTTGGGCAACAGAGTGAGATGCTGTCTCAAAAAAAAAAAAAAAAAAAAAAAGGGACTGATTTTCCAGATTGGATTAATAGGACTTCAGGACCCCCAAAGGACCACATCCTAGAAGTTGTAACTCGCTCTGCAAAATGTATGCAAACTTCTGCTAAATTAGATTGAAGCCCACATTTGTAATCAAGAGCCTTGGGGGCAAAAAAAGACAGAAAAGCAAACAGGAACACTGAAACATTTTGTTTTTCTCCCCGTCAAAACTAAGATAAACAGTTATGTGACAAGTGGCAGAGGAAGAACAAAATGAATGTAATATATTCTAAGTAAGGACTATAAAGGCAAGAAAGATTTTAGTTTCAAATGGTAATTTCATTTTGAGCTGTAATGAGCAAAATGTGAGGAGCAAAATGGACTTTTTCTATAGCAGAGCACACATGAAAGTGAGATTTCTGTTTCTGCCTGTTCTCTCAGTGACCAGTACTAGTGTGGAACTGAAGATGAGATGAGCATATATCCCCTCGTGTGTGCTCTGCGTTTTAATGATAGCTTGGTGTGCAGGGGCAGAGGCCTGCAGCTTTAAAAAGTGGATGTGCTTTATCATTTTAACTCAAGATGACGACTCATTTTTTTCCCTTTGGTGAGTGTACAATCTTGCATTATTCCAGGCAATCTTTTTTTCAAATAGGAAATGCAGCCTGTTTTTTTCTCCTTTTGACAAATGCCATACAGATAAACCTCTCAGCATAATTGTCCCTCTTTCAAAGATTTTTGTGTGGAATATTTATAGCAAAATGTAAGTCTGTCTGGTATATAAACAGTGTTAATTATGGCTATTACACTCTCCTTTACACTTCTCAGTGATTGCTTAGAATGTCATGTTGGAATTTAAAAGTTCATTTTGAAAAGAAGGAAGGGAAAATGAGAGTTCCGTGGGATGGATAAAGTGCTTAATGTTCTTTGGATGGGTAGAGTCAATAATATTACCTTTTTTGAGTAAAGAGAAAGGAAAACTATGTTTGTTTACCTGAATTTAATGTCTGTTGTCATTTTTCGGTTGAATCCTTTTATTTTAGCTGTGTGTTGCGGTTAACTAGCAAAGATAAATCAGAAGCAGACTCTTAGATAGGTTGGGAGAAAATGTTCTTACCAAGGAAATATCAGAGAAGGAAGAAGCTGGCTCAGTGGCTCATGTCTGTAATTCCAGCACTTTATGAGGCTTAGGCAGGAGAATAACTTGAGCCCGGGAGTTTGAGACCAGCCTGGGCAACATAGGGAGATCCCGTCTCTCCAAAGAAAAAAACATTTGCTGGGTGTGGTGTGCACCTGTGGCATTCCAGCTGCTTGGGAGGCTGAGGTGGGAGGATTGCTTGAGCCCAGGAGGTTGAGGCTGCAGTGAGCTGTGATTGTACCACTGCACTCCAGCCTGGGTGACAGGATGAGACCCTATCTCAAAAAACAAACGAACAACAACAAAAAAAACAAAAGAAAGAAATATCCATAATCAACATTTTTTTCTGCAAATATAATCCTGTTACTTGGCTGGGCATGGTGGCTCACACCTGTAATCCCAGCACTTTGGGAGGCTGAGGCGGGCAGATCACTTGAGGTCAGGAGTTTGAGACTGGCTAGCCAACATGATGAAGCCCTGTCTTTACTAAAAATACAAAAATTAGCCGAGTGTGGTGGCACACGTCTGTAATCTCAGCTACTCAGGAGGCTGAGGCAGGAGAATTGCTTGAACCTGGGAGGCAGAGGTTGCAGTGAGCCAAGATCTCATCTGTGCACCCCAGCCTGGGCGACAAGAGCAAAACTCTGTTTCAAAAAAAGAAAAAAAAAAAAAGAAAAAGAAAAAGAAAAAAATACTGTTACTTGACAATGTTTCTAACTTGCTTTTTCCAAGTCACACCAATCTGAGGGGACAGGCTTGGAAAGCCAAGGTGAGGGTGACGGCCACAAATGGTTTTGACCTTGAGCACTTACCAGGCAGAATCCTTGGGACATTAATCCTTCTCTTTCCTGTCCACTTCCCAGGCTCTTTCCCTTTCTCTGGCCTTGTCCTGGGTGATGCACTTGTTCTCCCTGGAGGCTCTCAGCCTCTCAAACATCTGTCCTGCTATTACCAGTGCTGCTCTTTGCCTTGGGGATTGGTGGCCTTAGTGGGAGTTCATGCCTATCATCTTGAAGGCCTTATAGTGCCTGTGTCCTGAACCCCCTCACTCTCTTTCCTCCAGTGTTACTGTTCTCTAAATGTAGAACACCCCAAACAATAGTCTGGATCTTTGTGTCCTTCTAAAGTTTTGGGAAGCTTTAGATGACCAGTCCCAGGGCTGAGGATATTTAAATGGCTTTCCTATTTATCAACACCAAACCACTGTCTCAGGAAGATATCTGGTGTTCAATAGTCTCATACTTCAGTGAGGGTTTTCTATCTATACTAAAGGTGCTTCTAGGAGAGATTGAGGTGGAGTTTTAGAGACATTGCCAGTTGATCCCCTCGGCCAGAGAACCCATAAATACCTCAGGTACAAAGTCTCCCTGAGAATAAATTCTGCTTTGATGCTGCTCAGAAGATGATGATGCAAATTACACCCCAATTCTGAAGACTTTTTAAAGCATTTTCAAAAGAGGTTTTTTTCATAAATGCTCTGACCTGATATTTCACTGAAATACCTTCAGTCTTAATTAAACCAATTTTCATTCATTCTCTGAAGCAATTCTCTAGGTGTATCAATAGCTCTCTCAAATTTCTGCAAATGGTAATGAGATTATAGAAATTAGACTTTATTGGATGCCTGACCATATTGCTAGTGTCACCATAATCTCTTCCCCATCCAGACATTTTACTTCGTATCACCAGAGTTCGCATTAGGCAGTCCTAGCTGTATAAGTTGATTCTCATTATGGCTTTCCTCAGTCAAGAGTATTTATTGAGTGATCACATGGCTGGCACCAGATACCATGAGAAATTATGAGTCTCTGTTCTCAAAACCTTTGTACTGTAGTTACAGAGGCTAGGGTGTGAACTCCAGGACATCAGAGGCCATATGCTCTGTCAGTCCTGGAGGTAACGGAGACCTGAAGGTTAGGCTGCAGCGGCCCAGCGTTTCAGGAGGAGGAAGTACAGTGTCATCTTTGAGAACATGGGCTTTTAAGTCAGATCTTGGTCCAAATTTTGGCTCTACCATCTATTGACTAGGTGCCCTTAGGCAAATTTCCTAACCTTTTTGTACCTTAGTTTCCTCTTCTGTAAAATAGGAGTGATAATATCATATCTACCTTTCGTGGACTTTTCTTGAGGATTAAATGAAAAAAAAAAAAAAAAAAAAAAGCTTTAGCACAGAAGCTGGAACAGAAAAAGTGCCCAATTTAAATGATAGCCTTTATATTAAGTGGACTGTTGTCCTCTTCTTGGAAACTGTTTGTTCCAAGAAAGGCCTAAAGACAGAAATAACTACAGAGGTATTGAATATTCAGACTATACCAAGGGAGAGGTGCATTTTTTCTATTGAGAGTCACTGACCTCTGATAGAAAAGGATCAATTAAAGGCCTTGTAAAAAAACCTAATTTGCTTTTTTCCTTCAGGGAAATATAAAGTATTGAATTTATCTACTTTAAAGAACAAGGAACACAGCACTTTACTCAATAAATACTTTGAATAGATTTCTAGAACTTTAAGGGACCTCAGAGACCATCTAGTATAATTTCTTTATTTAATAGATGAGACAGCTGAGGGCCAGAAATAGAAACTGACTTCATCATAATTACCATAACAGCTCACAGGAATAAACCTTTTACTTCTAACTCCTAGCATTTTTCTACTATACTATGTACCTAGTTGGTCAGTAAAACAACAGGGAGAGGAAGAGAGAGAGGAAAACAAGAAGAGGGAGAGAGAAAGAGGAATTAGGAAGAGAATAAGAATGATAAAGAGGAAAGTAGAGAGAGAGAGAATGAGCAAAAGAAGAAACAAGGCGGTCATTTCCAACAGCAATTTGTATAATTAAATGTACATCGTGCTAAGTGAACTTGCTTTTTGAGAATTCCTGTTGTTCTGACTGAATGTCTGAATGAATGACAGGACCTCATCACCAGTTGGGAGTCTATTGCAATAAACTGAAAGCGAAATGTAATGAATTGGACTATGGTGACAGCAATAGGTTGAATTTGGGATATATTTCAGAGAGATAGAGAGATACATTGTCGGATTGGATGTTGGGAGATAAATTAATGGAAGGGCAAAGGGTGAATCCAAACTTTTTAATTAATTGAGGGGATGATTCCCCATGTACTGAGATGTAGAAGTCTTTGGATATGCTATGTTTGACATGCCTGGGAAAAATTCTGAGTGTATAGTTGGATATTTGAGTCTGGAGCTCAGGAAAGAGAGCAAGCCTGGAGATGCAAATTTGGGAGTTGTCAGTATAAAGATATTTATGGGACTGGATGAGCTCATCTAGGGATGGGATGAAAATAGAAAGGAGAAGAAGGCTGAGTCCCGTCTAGAATGCTCCATCTTTTGGAGGGCTGGCAGATGAGAGGGTGCCTGCAAATGAGGCTCAGAAGTTATTACTGGGGAGTATTCTGAAGGTGTGGGTTTCTGAGGTCTCAGCAAGCAATTTGATAGGATAATTTATAATGGAAGAACAGAATATGGAAGAATGTGGGTTGGATAGTAGGACAGGTAGGTGGGTTAGAACTGTGTGTACCAAAGTAGTGTCAAAGAATGGATTGGTGGGAACTTGAAGATCTGTAGGAGAGTACCTCAAGTCTTGTACCTGTCCCATGAACCTGATTAAAAATATTCTGAATAGGCTGGGCATGGTGGCTCATGCCTGTAATCCCAGCCCTTTGGGAGGCCAAGGCGGGTGGATCGCCAGAGGTCAGGAGTTCAAGACCAGCCTGGCCAACATGGTGAAACCCCGTCTCTACTAAAAATACAAAAATTAGCCGGTCATGGTGGCAGGCATCTGTAATCCTAGCTACTCAGGAGGCTGAGGCGGGAGAATCGCTTGAACTCGGGAGGCGGAGGTTGCAGTGAGCTGAGATCGTGCTACTGCACTCCAGCCTGGGCGACAAGAGCGAGACTTCATCTCAAAAAAAAAAAAAAAAAAAAAAAAAAATTCTGAGTTGAGAGAATTTGGTCAGATTTGCAGCAATACAAAGATGGAGAGATAGTTGTTATGTCAGATTGATTAGTAGATTTTGAAAGACCTGGCAAGCCATAGTAGATGCTGTATGTAGAAGTCTTGTACTAAACCATGCTTGGTGTGATGAGGGCCTGGTCTAGAAGGGTGGCTGTGGGAGTGGAGGATTGGATTCTAGAAACACTTGAGAAGGAAGAGTTGGCATAATTTTGTGACCAGACTGGATATAGGTGATGACAGAGAGGAAAGACGCCCAAATGATCCAAGTGCACTATAATTAGGTTATGTTTTTAGTGTGTGAATATTAAAAATAATTTAAAAAATGAATTAATAACTCGTTCTTTGCCAGAACCATTCAAACTCTGATAGTTTCAATTTATATACTTTGTTCTGTATGTGGAAGGGATAATAAAAATTTAGTAAAAATAAGTATAATGAGTTGGCTCTTCCAACCTTAAAAGATTAGTAATTACCAATTAATGTGTTTCTGTTTGCAAAAAAGCTGATAGCTGAAGCCAAATAGTATAAGATTGGTTCAGACTTCACATTTTGATGGTTTCCCAGTTGAATATTGATATGACTGCATTTATTTATAAGGTTGTTGATCATTTGAATTGCCCTGTGAGGGCTTGAGTTATTTTACAGAACCATTCTCTCCTGCTTAACTAAATGACATTAATCTTACCCTTCAGAAAGCAGCGACTTTCAGCCAAGTAGAGAGTTCTTCCCTGTATTGAAGATGCTCTTAGTGATTGGGATGTGTGAGTGCCTTGCTTGAAAGGTTTTTCCACACCTCAGAGACTTTGCCAAGCTTCTTAATGGGGTTGACCAGTTGGAGTGGCCATGTTCACCTTTCTTAAGGGAAGAAAAGCATTTCAAGCACTTATTTATGTAAGCACTTATTTCCACATAATTGTTTTCCTACACTAGTTTAAACGCAGGTATTCCTTTGAAAGGAATAATTATTACTGCTTTTAAAACTCTTAAATTTTGACTTTTCCAGTAGTCTCTGAAATTAGGGATTTTTTTTGTCATTTAAACTATTCAAGTTTGAAAGTTTTACTGTGTATGTCATTTTGTGCACTTTACACCCAATTTGCTTATATAAGAACATGAACTACTTAAGCTGAGAGAAAGGTTTCTACCTCCCCCTGCCAAGTTCTGAACATGAAGACATATAGTTAGATGAGTTTAATAAGTATTAGAATAGTAGAAATTTAGAGCTGGAGAGGATGTTAGATATTATCTATTCTACTTACGTCCTTTTTCAGATGAAGAAACAGAGGTCTAAAGACGTGAGTTATTTGCCCAAGTTCGTACACCTGATTGATGGCAGAGATGCTATGTTCTCACTGCAGCCTGTCAGGTGGTACACGATTTTGGTTTGTCCCACTACTGATGATGTTAAGTTTGATCACTTGATTAAGGTGGTGTCTGTTGGTTTTTTTCCTATAAAGTTATTCTTTTTCCTTTTGTAATTATAAAATGTTTTATGAGGAGGGACTTTGAGACTATGTATATATTTCTTTCGTCATCAAACGTTTATTGACCCTTATCCATTGATGTTTCTTGGTTGAATTAATTTTTACTTGATGTTTACCAGATAGTGAGTTTCATCATTCCTTTTATAAATATTATTTTGAATTGCACTGTAAGGAAAAATTTTCTCTTTCCTCTTTTGGACTCTTATATTGAATTTCATGGATTTCTATTTTATTCAATGGATCTATTTCTATTACTACTTATTGATGTTCAGATTTTCCCAGACAGGCCAGTGGGAAGTGCTTCAAGTTGGTTTCTATGTCCTTTGACATGGCTCCATAATTTTATTTTGATCATTTAATTTTTTTTTGTTGTGGCAAAATACATATAACATAAAATTTACCATTTAACAATTTTATTTTTTTATTCTAATTTTTATTATTTAAACTGTTTTGACAGCTCAGTGGCATTAAGTACTTTCACGATTTTTTTTTTTTTTTTTGAGACAAAGTTTCACTCTTGTTGCCCAGGCTGAGTGCAATGGCGCGATCTCGTCTCACTGCAACCTCTGCCTCTTGGGTTCAAGCGATTCTCCTACTTCAGCCTCCTGAGTAGCCGAGATTACAGGCATGCGCCACCACACCTGGCTAACATTTTTCTTTTTTCATTTTTTTTTTTTTTGTATTTTTAGTAGAGACAGTTGTTTCACCATCTTGGCCAGGCTGGTCTGGAACTCCCAACCTCAGGTGACCCACCTGCCTCGGCCTCCCAGAATGCTGGGATTACAGGTGTGAGCCACCGTGCCCGGCCAATATTGTGAAATCATCACTACTAATATCTAGTTTGAGAAATTTTTGTCACCCTGAATGGAAACCCCATACTATTAATAATTAAGCATTCATTCCCCATTTCTGCGCTCCTGGTAACCACAAATCTGCTTTCTGTCTCAATGGATTTGCTTATTCTGGATATTTCATATAAATACGATATATGGTCTTTTGTGTCCCCCTTCACTTAGTGTAATGCCTTCATGGTTCATCCATGTTGTAGTATGTATCAATACTTCATTTCTTTTTATAGTTTAATAATATTCCATTGTGTGGATATACCACATTTTATTTATCTATTCATCTATTGATGAATATTTGGGCTGTTTCCATGTTTTGGCTCTTGTGAATAGTGCTGCTGTGAAAATTTACATACGTGTTTTTGTTCAAATGCTATTTCCAGTTATTTTTGGTATATACCTAAGAGTGGGAGTGCTGGATCATATAATTCTATGTTTACCACATTGAGGAACATCCAAACTGTTTTCCACAGTGGCTGCATTATTTTACATTCCCACCAGCAATATATAAGTGTTCCAATCCAATGTCTTCACTTCCTCACAAACACTGATTCCCCTCCCCCATTTTAATTGCTATCCTACTGAGTGTGAATTGGTATCTCATAGTGAGTGTGAAGTGGTTTTGATTTGCATTTCTCTAATAACTAATGATGTTGAGACTGTTTTCATGTGCTTTTTAGCCATTTATATATCTTTGGAGAAATGAATACTCAACTCATTTTAAATACGGTTGTTTCTTTTTTTTGTTGTTGAATTGTAGGAGTTCCTTATGTATTCTGGATACTAGATCCTTGTCAGATAGATGGCTTGGAAATATTTTGTCCCATTCTGAAGGTTGCATTTTCACTCTTGATTCTTTGATGCACAAAGCTTTTTAAATTTTAATGAAGTCCAATTTATCTATTTTTTCTTTTGTTGCTGTGATTATGGTGTCATACCTAAGAAACCATTGACAAATCCAAAGTCATGAAGATTTACCCTTATATGTTCTTCTAAGAGTTTTATAGTTTTAGCGCATATATTTTGATCTTTGATCCATTTTAAAGTAATTTTTTGTATATGGCGTGAAGTAAGAATCCAACTTCATTCTTTTGCAAGTGAATATCCAGCTCCTAGCATTATTTGTTGAAGAGATTGTTAGCCTGCCCTTCTCATCATTTTTAAAGCACTTCTTAAATGTAGACTAAACCAATATTCTGAGCTTTCCCCTGCCAGCTTTGGAAACAGATATTTTCCCAAGAAACCCTGATTCTTTTTTTTTTTTTTTTTTGAGACAGAGTTTCACTCTTGTTGCCCAGGCTGGAGTGCAAGGGCGCAATCTCGGCCCACTGCAACCTCTGCCTCCCATGTTCAAGCAACTCTCCTGCCTCAGCCTCCTGAGTAGCTGGGATTACAGGCATGCACCACCACACATGGCTAATTTTGTATTTTTAGTAAAGATGGGGTTTTACCATGTTGGTCAGGCTGGTCTCGAACTCCTGACCTCAGGTGATCAGGATACCTGCCTCGACCTCCCAAAGTGCTGGGATTATGGCATGAGCCACCATGCCCGGCCAAGAACCCTGATTCTTTTTAGCAAACAATGATATTCAGAAATGAAGATTTGGGCACTAGGTGTGCTCAAACCTTTTGGGTGCTGATCTTCTTAGGCTCTCTCAATTGACAAAGCTCTATACACAATACACCTGCACACACATATTGAAAACCATGAATTCCCACTCATGCTTCCAATTCCAAGCAAACATCATGGAGTTCATTCTACTTTTCTCCTTTTATTTATAACTCATCTCTGAAGTAAAAAACCTGGCTTTTATTATTCTCAACATATTTATTTATTACAGGTTGAGTATCTCTTATCTGAAATGCTTGGGACTGAGAAGTATTTTGTTTCAATTTTTTTCATTTTTTTTGATTTTGGAATATTCACATTATACTTACTGCTTGAGCTTTCCAAATCCAAAAATCCAAAATCTGAAATGCTCCCATGAGCATTTCATCCACCACCACTGTTCCCCCCTGCACAGATGATCTCACTCTACTTGGCTTTTGACCCTTTGTGCTGGGCTATGACCACCTCTCTACTGAGTAGACACCCTCTTCCTTTGATTTAGCTTGGACAACCCATGCTAAATTTGGGTTGTTCAGATTTAGCATGGTGCTAAATGGGTGCACAGATGATCTCATTTTGCTCCGGCTTTGATACCCCATGCTGAGCTGCCGCTGCTACTTTTCTCTCCACAGCCTCCAGAGACCTACCTTGCTTGGCCCTACCTAGTTGATTTTGGACTGAATTATTCATGAAGGAAGGAGGAAGAAAGGAAGACAGGAATCAGTTTCTAGGCTAGTCAGTTTTTTTTTTTTGTAATCTTACAACTTTTCACTGTGTTTGATGCACTTCTTGCTTTTCTATATTCTCATATAATTATTTTCATGTCTTTGGCAGATGGATTAGCTGGCTATAAAATTCTAGCTTAACTGTTTTTTTTTTCTTTTTCACTACATAAAAAAATAAACCTTTTTAAGGGAATTATTTTAGAGTTACAGAAAAATAGCAAAGATAATACAGAGTTTTTGTGTGCTCCTCACCCATATTTGCCCTTATGTTAACATCTTAGATGACCACCTCTCTGCACTTTTAAAATATTATTTCATTAACTTCTTATATCTACTTTTGCTAACAAGGAATCTGCTGTCAGTACAATTGTCACACTGTTTTAGGTTGTTTGTCTTTTCTCACTGATGAATTTCAAGACTGTCTCTTTACCCTTGATTTCAACATTTCACTTCAGTGTGTCCAAGCTTGGTTTTATTTGTATTTATTCTACTTAGTGTTTGGATCATACTGATCCGATGATTAATCAGGTTTCTTCCTTTAATTCTAGAAAATGATCAGCAACTTTTTTGTTTTTGAGGCAGAGTTTCACTCTGTTGCCCAGGCTGGAGTGCAGTGGTGTGATCTCGGCTCATTGCAACCTCCACCTCCTGGATTCAAGTGATTCTTGTGCCTCAGCCCCCAAGTAGCTGGGATGACAGGCATGTGCCACCATGCCTGGCTAATTTTTGTATTTTTAGTAGAAATGGGGTTTTGCCATATTGGCCAGGCTGGTATCAAACTCCTGGCCTCAAGTGATCTGCCCGCCTTTGTCTCCCAAACTGCTGGGACGTGAACCACCATGCCTGTTCAGCAACAATTTTTTCAGGTATTTATTCCTCATCATTCATTTCAGTTTCTTCTTTTGGAAATGCTATTCATTAAAATATTTGGAATCTCTGAGTCTATCTTTCACGTTTCATACATTGCTACTTAAATTCTCTCTCTCTCTCTAAAAGGGAGAACAGTATAGTCCTGTTTATTGTATTTATCTATTTTTTTTTTAAGAGACAAGGCCTTTCTCTGTTGACCAGGCTGGAATGCAGTGGCATGATCATAGCTCATGGTAACTTTGAACTCCTGGACTCAAGCCATCCTCCTACCTAAGCCTCCTGATAGCTAGACTACAGGCATGTGCCACCATGCCTGGGTAATAAAAAAATTTTTTTCATATAGATGGGGTCTCACTATGCTGCCCAGGCTGATTTCAAACTCCTGGCTTCATGTAATCCTCCCATCTTGGCATCCCAAAGTAGTGAGATTACAGGGTATGAGCCATGGTGCCTGGTCCTGTTTTTGTATTTTAAAATTCAATCACTATATATCATTTTCTAAATTTCTAATTGCTTCTTTTAAATGTTCACTTGTTTTTGTGGCATTTTAAAACCTGTTTTAGTTGAAGAATTTTGTATTCTTTTGTGTTCTCTTTTTTGTAAATGCTCACTGTTTATAATTTAAAGTCTTTGTTCAGCTGTCCAATAAAATTAATTTTCCAGAGTGAATGCATGATTGTTAATTTTGTTGGCTTTCTTTCGTGACAATGTATTTTTGTTTTTCGGAATTTTGGTTTACCAGTAATTTTGAGTAAGGCTTTTTTTTTCATTTTTCATTTGTCTCCTCTTCTCCCATCTTTGCCCATCTGCCTCTCTGTTCCACATTTTTGCAGTTCTCACTTACAATGTCCTTCAGATCCCTAAATCTATAATGAGGCTTTAAATTAATTGCTGGTTGGAGTTCCTGCACTGTAGTGATGGTAGAGTACCCAAGAGCCAGTCATATGGCCAATGAGCAGTTTGGCTCAGATCTTAGTGGCAAGGCTGTGGGTTTTTAAGCTATAATATATGCATTCTCCACAGGGGCAATGTTGCTCCTGATCATTTAAAATTTGATTCTTAGAAGGTGAATAATCTTGGATACTACAATGGTTTGTGACTCTTCAAAGCACAATCCTACCTCCTAAAAATTATATTCCCTAGCATTTAATTTCTCTCACTAGGAAAAATTTAAATAACATTTATCTTTTTAGAGGGATAATAATGAAAATAAAAGTTGAGACACACTGCAACAGCTCTAAGCAGAAGTTGGCTATGTTTTGTTCAGTCTCTTTCCTTAAGCAGCAAGCCTGATTTCTGCCTTATTTATAGAAATTTTAAAACTCGTTGACTCCCATGGAGCTGTTTCTGGCCACCGCAGCCACAGCTTTAGCCTGGCTCTCAGTTTTGCACCTCTGTTCCATGGAGATGTTTGTCTTTTTTTGAATATGACACATTTTCTTCTTTTATATATTTTATCCCATATTTTCACATATTTGGATAATAAAGAGGAAATCAAAGCATGAACTCATTGCCCGCTCTTGACTGGAAATTGGTATCTATTATGTTATTTACCAATTACTATTCTAATGCCTTTACACTTTTTTTTTCTTAACTTTTATGACTTACAATACAGGAATATCCAGCTATTAGATATCAATTAAATTCAATTGTTATTTGTGTTTACTTTCTAGCTTTGGATTTTTGAGGTTGCTAAATAATGTAGATGCTCTTTAGTGCTGCCATCTTCAATGAGAGGTTTTGGCTTTTGTAGCTGGAAATTTATGGCTAAATTTCTTTTCTTTTCTCTTTTTTTTTTTGAGATGGAGTCTTGCTGTGTTGCCCAGGCTGGAGTGCAGTGGTGTGATCTCGGCTCACTACCTCTTATGGCTGAATTTCTCTAGGGTCTCATTCAATGCATTCATAATACATTCTTCGACAACATTTGCAATTACACTTCGAGTCCTTCTTCCATTGTTTCAATCAGGATAGCATGACATTTCGATCTTCATGTTTCATCTGGCAGTATAGCCTACTGGTTAAGGGGCAGACTGCTCTGGTTGCAACTTCTGGCTGTTGACTAACTGTTTGCCTTGGGCAAGTTATTTAATTTCTCCATGCCTCAGTTTTCTCATATGTAAAATGGGTTGATTATAATAAGAATAGCTCCTATCTCATAAAATTGTGAAGCATTACATATATGAATACATGTAAAATTCTTAGAACTGACATAAGATAAGCACTCAATAAGCATCAATTATTGTATTTTTTTCTCATGTTTCCCTCTGGTTTTTAAGCATTTATTTTTCTGAGAATTTCGTGACTTTCTCTCCCAAATTTATTTATTTATTTATTGAGACAGAGTTTTGCACTTTCCGCCCAGGCTGGAGTGCAATGGCGCAATCTTGGCTCACTGTAACCTCTGCCACCCATGTCGAAGCGAGTCTCTTGCCTCAGCCTCCCGAGTAGCTGGGCTTATGGGCACCTGCCAGCATGCCCAGCTAATTTTTTTATTTTTAGTAGAGATGGGGTTTCGCCATGTTGGACAGGCTGGTCTTGAACTCCTGACCTCAGGTGATCTGCCCACCTCGGCCTCCCAAAGTGCTGGGATTACAGGCATGGGCCACTGCGCCTGGCCTCTCTCTCAAACTTTATATTGAAATATTTCTGTTGGCTATTTATTTATTCATTTATTTTGGCTATTTTCTTTTTAATTTCCAGGTGCTTTTTCTTAATTTTTTGCTTTTCTTTTTTCATAGAGCCCTGTTCTTATGTTATTATACAATATCTTCATGAAGTCTCTATTTTTTTGCCTTCAAAAAATTAAAAAAGTGTTTTCTGAGTATATAGTAGATGTATTTATTTATGGGGTATGTGAGATGTTTTGATAAAAACGTGCAATGTGAAATAAGCAGATCATGGAGAATGGGGTATCCATTCCCTCAAGAATTTATCCTTTGCGTTACAAACAATTCAATTACACTCTTTAAGTTATTTTAAAATGTATAATTAAGTTATTATTGGCCTGGCTCGGTGGCTCACACCTGTAATCCCAGCACTTTGGGAGGTAGAGGCAGGTGGATCACCTGAGGTCAGGAGTTTGAGAACAGCCTGGCCAACATGGTGAAACCTCGTCTCTATTAAAAATAGAAAAATTAACTGGGCATAGTGGCATTCCCCCATAATCACAGCTATTTGGGAGGCTGAGGCAGGAATCGCTTGAACCGAGGAGGCGGAGGTTGCAGTGAGCCAAGATCACGCCATTGCACTCCAGCTTGGGCAAGAAGAGCGAAACTCTGTCTCAAAAAAAAAAAAAAAAAGTTATTATTGACTATATTCACCCTAATGTGCTATCAAATAGTTGGTCTTATTCATTCTTTCTGTTTTTTTTTTTGTATTCGGCAACCATCTCTACATCCTTCCCAGCCCCCTACTACCCTTCCCAGCCTCTGGTAACCACTCTGTATGTTCATGAGTTCATTGTTTTGATTTTTAGATCCCACAAATAAGTGAGAACATGTGATACTTGTCTCTCGGTGCCTGGTTTATTTCACTTAACAAAATGATCTCCAGTTCCATCCTTGTTGCAAATGATGGGATCTCATTACTTTTTATGGCTGAATTGTACTCCACTGAGTATATGTACCACATTTTCTTTATCCATTCATCTGTTGATGGACACTTACATTGCTTCCAAATTTTAGCTATTGTAAATAGCGTGGCAACAAACATAGGAGTGCAGGTATCTCATTGATATATTTATTTCCTTTCTTTTGGGTGTATACCCAGCAGTGAATTGCTGCATCATATAATGGCTCTATTTTTAGCTTTTTGAGGAACCTCCAAAATGTTCTCCATAGTGGTTGTACTAAATTACATTCCCACCAACAGTGTGCAAGTGTTCCCTTTTCTCCACATCCTCTCTAGCATTTGTTATTGCCTGCCTTTTGGATATAAGCCATTTTAACAGGGGTGAGAATATCTCATTGTAGTTTTGATTTGCATTTCTCTGATGATCAATGATGTTGAGCACTTTTTCAATGCCTGTTTGCCATTTGTATGTCTTCTTTTGAGAAATGTTTATTCAGAAGTTTTGCCCATTTAAAAATCAGATTATTAGTTTTTTTTCCTATAGAGTTGTTTGAGCTCTTTATATATTCTGGTTATTAATCCTTTGCCAGATGAGTCATTTGCAAATATTTTCTCCCATTCTGTGGGTTGTCTCTTCACTTTGTTGATTGCTTCACTTTGTTTGCTGTGCATAAGCTTTTCACTTGATATGATCTCATTTGTCCATTTTTGCTTTGGTTGCCTGTGCTTGTGGAGTATTGGTTGAGAAATCTTTGCCCAGTCCAATATCCTGGAGACTTTCCCCAGTGTTTTCTTTTAGTATTTTCATAGTTTGAGATCTTAGATTTAAGTCTTTAATCCATTTTGATTTGATTTTTTATATGGTAAGAGATACAGGTCTAGTTTCATTCTTCTGCGTATGGATATCCAGTTTTCCCAATACTGTTTATTGAAGAGGCTATCTTTTCCACAGTGTCTGTTCTTGGCACCTTTGTCGAAATCAGATCACTGTAGATGTCCGGATTTGTTTCTGGATTCTCTATTCTATTCCATTGGTCTATGTGTCTGTTTTTATGCCAGTACTATGCTGTTTTGCTTACTATAGCTCTGTAGTATAATTTGAAGTCAGGTAATGTGATTCCTTCAGTTTTGTTCTTTTTGCTTAGGATGACTTTGGCTGTTCCGTGAAGAATATCATTAGTATGTTGATAGGGATTGCATCAAATCTGTAGATTGTATATGGCTTTGGGTAGTATGGACATTTTTAACAATATTGTTTCTTCCAATTTGTGAACATGGAATATTTTTCCGTTTTTTGGTGTCCTCTTCAATTTATTTCATCAATGTTTTATAGTTTTCATTGTAGAGACATTTCACTTCTTTGGTTAATTCCTAGGTATTTAATTTTATGTGTGGTTATTGTAAATGGGATTACTTTTTTGATTTCTTTTTCACATTGTTCACTGTTCACATATAGAAATGCTACTGATTTTTGTATGTTGATTTCATATCCTGCAACTTTACTGAATTTGTTTATCAGTTCTAATAGTTTTCTTGTGGACTCTTTAGCGTTTTCCAAATATAAGATTATATTACCTGCAAACAAGGATAATTTGACATTCTCCTTTCCAATTTGGATGCTCTTTATATCTTTCTCTTGTCTGATTGCTCTAGCTAGGATTTCCAGTACCATGTTGAATAACAGTGGTGACAGTGGGCATCGTTGTTGTGTTCCAGATCTTAGAGGAAAGGCTTTCAGTTTTTCCCCATTCCATATGATATTCACTGTGGATCTGTCATATATGGCTTTTATTATGTTGAGGCATGTTCCTTCTATCCTGTCTTTTGGGAGTTTATATCATGAAAAGATGTTGACTTTCATCAAATGCTTTTTCAGCACCAGTTGAAATGATCATATGGGATTTATCCTTCTTTCCTTTGATATGGTGTATCACATTGATTGATGTGCATATATTGAACCATCCTTGCATCCCAGGGATAAATCCCACTTGGTCATGTTGGATGATCTTTCTAATGTATTGTTGAATTTGGTTTGCTAGTATTTGGTGGAGGAATTTTGCATCAATATTCATCAATATTCAATTCAATGTTGGCCTATAGTTTTCTTTTTTTGATATGTCTTTGTCTGGTTTTTGTATCAGGGTAACACTGGCCTCATAGAATGAGTTTGGAAGTATTCCTTCCTCCTCTATTTTTTGGAATAGTTTGGATAGGATTGGTATTAGTCCATCTTTAAATGTTTGGTAGAATTCAGCAGTGAAGGCATCAAGTCTCAGGCTTTTCTTTACTGGGAGACTTTTTATTATGGCTTCAATCTTGTTAATTGTTATTAGTCTGTTCAGGTTTTGAATTTATTCCTGATTCAATCTTGGTAGGTTGTATGTGTCTAGGAATTTGTTTATTTCTTCTAGGGTTTCCAATCTATTGGCATATAGTTGCTCATAGTAGCCACTAATTATCCTCTGAATTTCTGCAGTATCAGTTGTAATGTCTCCTTTTTCATTTCTGATTTTATTTATTTGTATCTTCTCTTTTTTCCTTTGTTAGTCTGGCTAAAGGTTTGTCATTTTTGTTTAACTTTTCAAAAAAAACAACTTTTTGTTTCATTGATCTTTTTTTTTTTTTTTTTTCCACAGAGTCTCGCTCTGTCACCCAGGCTGGAGTGCAGTGGCATAATCTTGGCTTGCTGCAACATCTGTCTCCCGGGTTCAAGTGATTCTCCTGCCTCAGCCTCCCAAGTAGCTGGGATTACCAGCACTTGCCACCATGCACAGCTAATTTTTGTATTTTTGGTAGAGACAGTGTTTCACTACATTGGCCAGGCTGGTCTTGAATTCCTGACCTCAGAAGATCTGCCGGCCTTGGCTTCCCAAAGTGCTGGAATTACAGGTGTGAGCCACTGCACTGGCCTTGTATTGTTTTTTTCAATTTCATTTGTTTCTGCTATGATCTTTATTTTTTTTTCTTCTACTAATTTTGGGTTTGGTTTGGTCTTACTTTTCTAGTTCTTTAAGATGATTCATTAGATTATTTGAAGATTTTCCTCTTTTTTATTGTAGGCACTTATAGCCTACAATAAAACTTCCCTGTGAGTACTGCTTTTGCTGTATCCCATAGGTTTTGGTATGTTGTGTTTCCATTATCATTTGTTCCAAGAAAAATTTCAATTTTCTTCTAAATTTCTTCATTGATCTACTGGTCATTGAGGAGCATACTGTTTAATTTCCATGTATTTTTATGGTTTCCAAAATTCCTGTTGTTATTAATTTCTAGTTTTATTCCATTGTAGTCAGAGAGGATGCCTGATATTATTTCAATTTTTGAGTGTTTTAAGGTGGGCTTTGTGACATAAGATATGGTCTGTTTTTGAGAAAGATCCATGTGCTTAGGAAAAGAATGTGTATTCTGCAGCCATTGGATGAAATGTTCTGTAAATGTCTATTAAATCCATTTGGTCTGTAGTGCAGATTAAGTCTGATGTTTCTTTGTTGATTTTCTGTCTGGAAGATTTGTCCAATGCTGAAAGTGAGGTGTTAAGTCTCCAGCTATTATTGTATTGGGGCCTATCTCTCTCTTTAGTTCTAATAATATTTGCTTTATATATCTGGGTGCTCCAATGTTGGGTGCATATATAATTGTTGTAGCCTCTTGTTGAATTGACCCCTTTATCATTATATAGTGACCTTCTTTGTCTCTTACAGTTTTTGTCTTGAAATCTATTTGGTCGGATAGAAGTATAGCTACTTCTACTCTTTTTTTGGTTTCTGTTGGCATGAAGTACCTTTTTCTAACCTTTTATTTTCAGTGTATGTATGTCTTTATAGGTGAAGTGTGTTTCTTGTGTGCAACAGATCAATAGGTCTTGTTTTTCATCTATTCCTCCACTCTATGTCTTTTGATTGGATAAGTTAGTCCATTTACATTCAATGTTATGTAAATTACATAATATTATGTAAGTTCTTACTTATCAATAACAATATGGACACGATTTAGTTTCTTGCTATTAAGTTTTTGTGTATCCATTGGATGTTTTTTGGTTTGAGGTTACCATGAGGCTTGCAAATACTATCTTATAACCCATTATTTTAATCTGATAACAACTTAACACTGTTTGCATAAACAAACAAACAAATAAGCAAAAAGAAAACCAATAAAAACTCTATGCCTTAACTTCATCCTCCCGCTTTTTAACTTTTTGTTGTTTCTATTTATATCTTATTGTACTATGTCTTGAAAAATTGTTATGGTTATTATTTTTGGTTGGTTCATCATTTATTCTTTCTTTGTATGATAAGAGTAGTTTACACACCACAGCTATGGTGTTATCATATTTTGTGTTTTTTTGTGTACTTACTTTTACCAGTGAGTTTTGTATCTTCAGATGGTTTCTTCTTGCTCATTAATGTCTTTTTCTTTTTCATTGAAGAACTCACTTTAGCATTTCTTGTAGGACAGATCTGGTGTTGATGAAATCCCTCAGCTTTTGTTTGTCTGAGAAAGTCTTTATTTCTCCTTCAGGTTTGAAGGATATTTTTGCTGGATATACTATTCTAGGTTAGACATGTTTTTCCTTCAGCACTTTAAATATGCTATACCACTCCCTCCTGGCCTGTAAGGTTTCTGCTGAAAAGTCTGCTGCCAGATGTATTAGAGTTCCATTGTATGTTATTTGTTTCTTTTCTCTTGCTGCTTTTAGGATTCTTTCTTTATCCTTGACTTTTGGGAGCTTGATTATTAAATGCCTTGAGGTAGTTTAAATCTTCTTCGTGTTGTATAATTCTCTTCTACTTGGATATTGATATCTTTTTTTAGGTTTGGGAAGTTCTTTGTTATTATCCTTTCAATAAACTTTCTACTCCTACCTCTTTATCCCCTCTTTGAGGCCAAAACTTTTAGATTTGCTTTTTTGAGACTATTTTCTAGATCCTGTAGGAATTATTTGTTGTTTTTTATTGTTTTTTTCTTTTGTCTCCTCTGACTGTATATTTTCAAAAAGACCCTGTCTCCAAGCTCACCAAGTATCTCTTCTGCTTGATCAGTTCTGCTATTAAAGGACTCTGATGCATTCTTCACTATGCCAATGGAATTTTTCAGTGCCAGAATTTCTGCTTGATGCTTTTTGATTATTTCAATCTCTTTGTTAAATTTATCTGATAGAATTATGAATCCCCCCAAAAAGAATTATGAATTCCTTCTCTATGTTATCTTGAATTTATTTGAGTTTCCTCAGTACAGCTATTTTGAATTCTCTGTCTGAAAGATCACAGATGTCTGTTTCTCTAGGATTGGTCTGTGGTACCTTATTTAGTTCATTTGGTGAACTAAATAAGGTTTTTCTGGATAGCACTGAGGCTAGTAGATGTTCTTCAGTGTCTAGGCAGTGAAGAGTTTGATGTTTATTGTAGACTTCACTGTCTGGGCTTATTTGTATCCATCCTTTTTGGGAAGGCTCTGCAGATATTTGAAAAGACTTGGCTGTTTTGACCTAAGCTGTATCTGCTTTAGGGGACACCCTAGCCCCAGTAACACTATGGTCCTTGTAGACTCGTAGAAGTACTGTTTTGGTCTTGGACAAGATACTGGAGATTTCTCTGGATTACCAGGCAGAGACTCTTGTTCTTTTTGCTTACTTTCTTCCAAACAAATTGAGTCTTTCTATCTCTGTTCTGAGCCACCTAAAGCTGGGGGTGGAGTGACACAAACACCCCGTGGCCACTAAAACTATGACTGCTCTGGGTCAGACCTGAAGCCAGCACACAACTGGATCTTGCTCAAGGCCTGCTGTAACCACTACCAGGTTACTGCCTATGTTCACTCTAGGTCCTGGGGCTCTACAATCAGCCAGTGGCAAAGCCAGACAGTCCTGTGTCTTGCCCCTCATGGCAGGGAGGTACTCCAGGCCCTTGGTGGGTCCAGAGGTACTGTCTGGAAGTCAGAGACTAGAGTCAAAAACCTTAGAAGCCTACCTGGTATTCTATTGTACTGCTGCTGAGTTGGCAGTCAAAACACAAGATGCCATCCTTCCCACTTTTCCCTCCCCTTTCCAAAGGCAGAGGAGCCTCACCCTGCAGCCACCACTACCCCCGCCATGAGGAGTACTGCCAGCCTACCTCTGATATTCCCTTATGACCCAAAGGCCCTTAAGTCAGCTTATGGTGAATGATGCCTGGCCTGGGACTCAACCTTTAGGGCAAGGGGCTCCCCTCTGGCCCAGGGCAGGTCCAAAAATGCCATCCAAGAGCCAAGTCCTGGAATTGGAGACCCCAAGAGCCCACTTGGTGTTCTACCCCACTGTGACTATGCTGGTACCTAAGGTGCAAGACAAAGTCCCCTTTACTTTCCCCTCTGCTTTTCTCAAGCAGAAGGAGTTTTGCCCCATATGCACCACAGCTGGTAATGTGCAGAGTCTCACCTGAAGCCAGCAAGTCTCGAAGTCTTATCCAAGGCCCTTGATATAGTACCTGGGTATTGCTACTGGTTATTCAGGGGCCCAAGGACTCTTCATTTAGCAGGTGATAAATGCTTCCAACACTGGGTCCTTTCCTTTAAGGCAGCAGATTCTCTTCTGGCCCAGGGTATGTCTAGAAATGTCATCTGGGAACTAGGGCCTAGAATAGGGGCCTCATGACTCTGACCAGTTCCCTATACTGCTGTGGTTGAGCTGGTATCCAAAGTGCAAGATGAAGTCCTCCCCACTCTTCCCTCTCCTCTCCTCAAGTGGAAGGAAGGGGTGAGCTGTGCAGCTTGGGGTTAGGGGAGGGGAGATGCCATCACTCCTTTGGCTGCCACAGCTAGTGTCTTAATATGTCATATGTCCCCTGATTCCACTGTTTCTGGGCCTAGTTCAGCACCTGAACTTTCTTAAGAGTTTCAGTTCATATAGCCTAGACTGCCTTTTAAGTTTACTCAAGTTCAGACTGCTGGGATTGGCGATTCCCCTCTGTTTAGGTCTGGTTTAAATGCTCTCTCCGTGGGCAGGCATCAGCTGAGTTTGGTCTGGTTTTCCATTCTCCTCTAACAGGACAGCACAGAGTTCAGTGCCTCACAATTGCTGTGCTCTCCCTCCCGCAGTGCTCAGAGATATTCTCTGTGCTACACAGCTGATGCCTGGGATGGGGGAGGGGTGGCGTCAGCAATTCAGGACTGTTTTTTCTATCTCTTCAGTGCCTCTTTCAGTGATATGAAGTGAAAACTAGGTACTACGAGTGCTCACCTGATTTTTGGTTCTTATGCAGGTATTTTTTTCTGTGTAGATAGTTGTCAAATTGGTGTTCTTGTGGGGATTAGGGGACAATTGATGAAGCCTTCTATTCTGCCATCTTGCCCTGCCTCTCTGCTCTATGAAGTCTCTTTGAGGGTATTAATGGGCATTAAAAAAGCGTTCCCGCTCCATGCATCATTTTGGTTTCTTCTGAGTTGCTTTGTGCTTCATTTATTTTAGGTACTACCCTTTCATTTTAGGAGTTTTCTCATAGGTCTGGCGATCCTAGGTTGCCATTTCATATTAAGAATGAGGCACTAAAAAGCGAATTGGAAGTCATGCAGGCTTGTAAAGCTTGTCGAATGATGGATTCCCTTCTACATCATTGTACCAGGAGACTCATTTTATGGGAGATTCGCCTGACATCAGTAAGAAGAATTCTTTCCACTGGTACTTCAGAGAAGAGTCTTCTGATCTCCTGACTTGGGAGATAGATAGCTTTTGTTTTTTTTTTTTTTTAAAGACAAAGTCTTTCGAGTCTTGCTCTGTTGCCCAGGCTGGAGTGCTGGAGTGCAGTGGCACAATCTCAGCTCACTGCAACCTCTGCCTCCCGGGTTCAAGTGATTCTCTTGTCTCAGCCTCCGAATCAGCTGGGATTACAGGCGCCTGTCCCCATGCTTGGCTAATTTTGTACTTTTAGTAGACATGGAGTTTCACCATGTTGGCCAGGCTGGTCTCGAATTCCTGATCCACCTGCTTCAGCCTTCCAAAGTGCTGGTATTAGAGGCATGAGGCACCATGCCTAGCTGGAGATAGCCCTTTGATTAGACGTGTTCCTTTTTTTTTTTTTCTTTTTTTGAGATGGAATTTTGCTCTTGTTGCCCAGGCTGGAGTGCAATGGTGCAATCTTGGCTCACTGCAATCTCCGCCTCCCGTGTTCAAGTGATTTTTCTGCCTCAGCCTCCCGAGTAGCTGGGATTACAGGCACGCACCACCATGCCGGCTAATTTTGTATTTTTAGTAGAGACAGGGTTTCACCATGTAGGTCAGGCTGGTCTCAAACTCCTGACCTCAGGTGATCTACCTGCCTTGACCTCCCAGAGTGCTGGGATTACAGGCGTGAACCACTGCACCTGGCCTGATTGGACATGTTCTAAGGAGTGGATGGAAAGATTTGGAGTGAAATCATTTTCTGTGTATACTTTCAATTAATTTCTGTGAGTTCACCCCGAGCCTTGATTTGTACCATACAGAGCCTTATGTCCTGAGAGTGGGAAGAGAAGAGGCAGAGCAACTGCTTTCACAGAAACTTCCACCTTACCCTCCTTCCTCTCTTTTCTGTTTTATATATCATCCCTGCCCACTGGTGTACCTGGGACCTGAGCCTCTTTTATTTGCTTTGTTGGTGAGTTTTCTCTTTTCTTATTGTATTTCTGCCTGCATCCTCCCTGCACACCAGTTCCAGTAGTTCCGTGCCATAACATTTGGGATTTTCCTGATGCAGATTATTGATATCTCTGTTTCTGTCTCTTGGGTTTAATGCACTTGGTTTTAAGGAGAGGCTTTCTCATACTTTAGTAAGGTTTGCAGTGGCTGACAAGGACATAGAGTTGTTTCTCTTAATCAGAGAATTTTTTAAAAAAAATTTGGTTGATTTTTTAAAATCCGTAATTGCTTAGAACAACATTAGAAAATAGAGACAAGCAAAAATGAGAGGAAAATCATTCACAGTTCTGTCACCTATTTTGGTGTACATTCTTCTAACTAAAAAATGCGTCTCTATGTTTATAAGTAATATGGAGTTCTATAAAAGCGATTATGCTGTGGTTCCTGGTCTGTCTGTAAAATGTGTCTTTTCTCACTTATTAATACAAGGTGACTGTATTCTTGGGTCCATAACTATGGATGCACAGCATATTCCATTGTATCAAATACCCATTTTAGAGCATTTAGATTCTTGTGAACATTTTGCTATTTAAACAGTGTTGCAGTGAACATGTTTATGTATATTTATGTTCATTTGTTAGGAAGAATTCTAACAATAAAGTTCTAGAGGTCTTTTGGTTGTCTTTAATCAAAGAGGGACAAAAAGCTGAGGGAAGTGCTGTTGGGACCATGCACTGGGAAGTGCCAGGCACGTAGCAGGACCTGGGTAAATGTTATTAAGTGAACGAAGGTCAAAGTTAGCATGAGGAGTTTTGGTAACGTGGATGAAAAAACAGCTCTGAAGACTCTGAGGAGACAACTTGGAAACATAAATTTGTGTTCATAAAGAAGGGTTCTGTGAAACTCTGAAAACCTGGCAGTATGTTTCATAAGCAACAAGTCTCACCCTTTTATCCAGTTTAGTTACTGAAACAAAATAGAATTTTTTTTAGGTCCAAGTGATTGAATGAATTAGAATATACAATGCCTACTCTTATGTCTGGAATCATCTTTATCTCTCTTCATTACACTTTCCATCATGTATTCTGGTGGTCTACTTTACTCTCTGTTGAGGTTATGGAACAGGGTTGAGGTGAGGAAGTAAATATTTGAAAAATTGAAGCAACCAGCTAGCTAGGAAAAAAAAGAGAAAGTATAAAAATCTTCCTCTATTCCCTGTTTTCTTTATGTTTCTTCTTCTTGTTCAGAATTTCCAATCTTTGCTACAGCAGTGTGTTTCTCTCAAGTCACCCACTCGTTCCTCCAGGGGTCATTGGAGAGTTATTATTTTAAGTCTAGTTCCCAGGTATGACTCCAAATGCAGTGAAAGCTTCTACTGAGACTGTCTAAAACGTCTCTTGAATCATCTGCCTAGAACACAGCAAGAACCAGGAAATGAGCTGACAAGACTGAGCAAAAGAGGCAGCATCAAGCTGATGAACTGAGGTGTGGGCATTTTACTCATGGGAAAGGCCCTCGGAGCCCACACTGAGTATGCGCTGAAAACAACAAGTGTGATCAGTGGGTTCCAAACACCCAGCAGATACATGTGAGAGTGATCTGGCTGTGACATCTGTCACCCCCTTGATTGCCTGGGTTGATTCGGTTGATCTGGCTGGCTAGGTGGGTGTCCCTTTCCCCCCTTACTGCTCCACATGTGTCCCTCCTGAATCTGTGCGCTCGGTTGAAGAGGACGACCATCCCGGATAGAGGAGGACCAGTCTTTGGTCAAGGGTATAAAAGTAGCTGTGCCCGCTTGCTAGAACCTCCAAACAAGCTCTCAAGGTCCAAACATCCAGCACATAATTAGCAATGGATTAGAAAAGGGAGCTGGGAAGGTGGAAAGTAGCAGAAACAGTGAGCCCCTGAATGAAAGAGACAGAAAAACTGAAACCTCAGAAGAGAGCAGTGTGGGGCTAATGAACCTAACGGCAAAGGGCCCTACCCATCAGCAGCCCCCGTGAAGGTAGTCACTGGTGGGCCTGAGGATGCACATCAGGGAGAAGTTCAGTTCAGTGTAATCTGTGGAAGAAAGCAGAGAGCACAGGCTGTCATGGAGAAGGATTTCCATTCAAAACCGTGGATGTCATAGAAGTTTTGATGCTTACAAGACCTGTGATCGTCTAGAAAGCTTGGCTTTTCCCAGAGGATTCTGTGAGGCTGCAGTGTTACCAGGTGATTAAGGTTGGTTCTTTTTCTCTGGGTTTGTAGAACTGAAATCACTAAGGTTGGTGAGATATGGGCATATTGGTTACTTACCAATGAAGTCATGTATATGGCTGGATTGTGTGGAAAGGGGATGAAATAGAGACGAGGAAAAGCTGTTGTAAAAGTGACTCGAGGTTTTTCTTTCTAATTATTATTATTTTTTTTGAGACAGGGTCTCACCCTGTCACCCGGGCTAGAGTGCAGTGGCACAATGATAGCTTATTGTAACCTCAAACTCCTGGGCTCAAGGGATCCTCCTGCTTCAGCCACCCAAGTAGCTAGGATTACAGGTACGTGCCATCGTGCCTGGCTAATTTATTGAGTTTAAAGAAAAGAGCAGATGTGCTTGGTGCTGGGTGCAGAGTGGGTGCTGAATGCATATTCGTAGCACTGAAGGGAACTGCTTTCCAGACTGGCTCTCTCCCACCCAGTGCTCCGGCTGTCACACCTAGAGCTGAATGTGATGGAGTGTGGTGGAGGGAGAGGAGGGAAAGTCTTCCTGGGGAGACAGCAAGGGAAGGGCTACTGGAGTGGAACCTGCTGGTGGTAGCTGGGCTGCCTGGGTAATGGCTGTTTTGTGTGGCAATTGGTCCTGGAGGGGCTCCCACCAGGTGAGAAGCCTGGCTGGCCCCATAGCCATGCCCTGTGGCCTGCCCCTGCTCTGTGTTGGGCCTGCAGTGGACCCTGAGCAGGCTGGGGAGAAGCTCCTGGTCACGCCTGCCCTGTCTAGATCACGCAATGATGTGGACAGCAAAGCAAGGGGATCCCCAGGTTATGACGCTGGTGAGTCTAGCCTCCATCCCACACAAAGAGATGCTGAACTATTGAGGTTAGGGATGCAGGTGGGTTGCTGTTTTCCTTGGATTATTAATGGAGAATCATTTTCTAATAATTCACTGACTCTAGGACAGGCACAGTCTTAGTTTTTTAAAAGAATGGATACATTTGTAGGGTTTTAAAAGAAAAAGTCCACTAAAATTTCTACTCCTAGTTGACAGGGCATCACTCCCTCTAAAGACTTTGTTATGAAAACTGCATACAATTGTACCATTATTTTATTGTACAATTTAATACCATTGTTTTTCATTTACAAACCAATTCTTATTGGAAAAATTTTAACTATTTATAAGAGCCTTGTGAGGAAACTAATATTGCTCCTATTTTTATAGGTGAAGAGAAATGAAGCTCACAGGTTGAAATGAGTAGCCCTAAGGATTACCAGAAATGAAGTTAATGTTTGGAAAGAGAAAATAAAAGTTTTCTGCATTTTACTTCCCCTCACAGAGATAAGAAAAGTTGACATTTTGTTGTATTTTTCTTTAAGCTTTTTTTCCTTTGCTATAAATGTAAAAGCCATCACAATATT
>NW_026652298.1:18578155-18599230 GCF_009828535.3 Hylobates moloch | reverse complement strand
GTGCGTCCTCCAGCACCGGGAGGAGATGCACTGCAGCTTGTCCTAAGACAGATGGAAGGTTATACCTCTTTCTTGTCAAAAATGAAATTGCATGAAATTCTTCATTCACGGTGCAAGCAGAGAAGCTGAAAGTATAAGTAGAATGGAAAAGCAATCTTTCCTTCTTAAGGTCCTGAGGAAGAGAAAGTCTTTGTTGTCAGGAGAAATAAAGCTGGAATTGAGTAGCATGGAGCACTAATGATAGTAACCAGTGTTAGTAGTTCTTTGTGCAAATGTGTGTGGAGCACGTTTAGGAGGTAGAAGTGGGTTGTGCGGAACAGAAATATGGACGCCCACATTTTAGTCAGGAGAGGCTGATGCATGGAGAGGAGATCCTGAGATTGGCAAAGGGAGAGTGGGCCTGAGAGAGGCCCAGGAATCCTGGGGCTGGAGTGTACCAGGACCAACGCTCTGGGGCTGTGTGGGGCGGGACAGAGGAGAGGGTAGGCTGGAGCCACAGAAGGTGTGAAGGTGTGTTTGAGTTGGCAAGTGGGTGTGGGAGTGGGTATGAGTGTATGTGGGAATGTGTCAGTGTGTGAGGATTGTGTGTGTGAGAGGATGTGTGTGTAAGTGTGGGTGTGTGTGTGTGAGGATGTGTGTGAGAGGATGTGAGATGTGTGTGTGAGAGGATGTGTCTGTGAAAGGATGTGTGTGTGAGAGAGAGGAGGTATGTGTATGTGTGTGAGAGGATGTGTTGTGTGTGTGTGTGTGTGAGGATGTGTGTGTGAGTGTGTGAGATGATATGTGTGAGGATGTGTGTGTGGTGTGAGTGTGTGAGATGATATGTGTGAGGATGTGTGTGTGAGATGATGTGTGTGTGAGAGGATGTGTGTGTGAGTGTGTGAGAGGATGTGTGTGAGGATGTGTGTGAGATGATGTGTGTGTGAGAGGATGTGTGTGTGAGAGAGGATGTGAGTGTGTGTGAAGGATGTGAGTGTGAATGTGTATGTGTGTGAGATATATGAGTGTGAGTGCATGAGGGGATGTGTGTGTGAGTGTGTGAGATGATGTGTGTGTGTGTGAGGATGTGTGTGTGAGTGTATGTGTGTGTGTGAGATGATGTGTGTGTGAGGATGTGTGTGAGTGTGTGAGAGGATGTGAGTGTGTGTGAGGATGTGAGTGTGAATGTGTGAGGATGTGAGTGTGAATGTGTGTGAGATATATGAGTGTGAGTGCATGAGAGGATGTGTGTGTGAGTGTTGTAGGATGTGTATGTGTGAATGTGAAAATGTGTGCATGTTTGAGTTGTGAGAATCTATGAGTATATGTTTGTGAATAATGGTGTACATGTTTGTCTCATCAAAGGAAATCTCATGTTTGAGACCACTAGGAAAGGATTTCTCCAAACTTTAGGATTCCTGGAATTTTAGCCAACAATATTCTCTGATATCAGCTTTACTGTGTTGGAGACACTTTCTCTGGAGCAGCTGCATAGAACGGTGTTGGTGCAGAAATCTGGAGTCAGCCTGCTGAGAGGCCTTCTCTGTGTGAACCTGGGCAAATAACCTCTCTGTCCCTTTGTTTCCTTGTCTCTGGAATGTGGATGACAAGAGTAGTTCCTACCTTATAGGGTAGTTGTGAGGGTTAAACAAATGACTTAATACACCTAATGCATTTAGCATGTTGCCTGGCACATAGTAAGTGCTAAATAAAAATTGTTATCAAAGTGTTGGGTAAAGGCAAACTTTATGCCCATTCTGGCCGTCATTTAAAAACTACTTAATGTTTGATTAAAATAGTCACATCAAAGGTCGAAATAGATAACAAAGTGAAACGTTTCTTCTCACCTGTGTCCTCCATTCCTGCAGTTCTCACACCCCTATAAACATGTAACCACTGGAATTAGTTCTTTGGGCAAACTTTTAGAAATACTTTATGCTGTAATCCCAGCACTTTGGGAGGCCGAGGCAGGCGGATCACAAGGTCAGTAGATCAAGACCATTCTGGCTAACACGGTGAAACCCCGTCTCTACTAAAAATACAAAAAAAAAATTAGCCGGGTGTGGTGGCGGGTGCCTGTAGTCCAAGCTACTTGGGAGGTTGAGGCAGGAGAATGGCGTGAACCCAGGAGGTGGAGCTTGCAGTGAGCCAAGATCACCCCACTGCACTCCAGCCTGGGTGACAGAGCGAGACACTGTCTCAAAAAAAAAAAAAAAAAAAAAAGTAAGAAATACTTTATGCATGTAGAAGCAAACACAAACATATCTCCTCCTTCTTACACAAATGACAGTATATTATGCATATTTGCTATACTTTCCTTCACAAACATAATGATGTGGCGATCTTTCTATAATGTTACAGAATGAACTTCCTATTTTTTTTAAAGCTGCATAGTATTCCACCGTTTGGATGCACCATAACTTACCTACTCATTTTCTTTTGACGGACATTTAGGTTGTTTACAACGTCTTCCAAACTGTCTGACACGATGTTTTTACAGCCCAAATACTGGGCAGAGCCGTCTGCATGAAACATTTCGAGGAGATTATCCATGTGCTATGGAGGAGCCGAAAAAAGTTCTTGTATCCTCTCTTTATCCCCCCTTTTTGCTGTAATAAACTGTAATCAGTTCAGCCAAGAGGGTTTTATGGGATTTGGGCTTTGTACCATCAACATTCATTAAATAATACTGGAATTTGTTCCTGCCACGGATGAAAACTTAGCCAGTTGGTAATAACTTACACATCTGCTGCCTGAAAAGGAGCAAACAGCCGGTAAGGGTGACTAATGTGGACAGTCCGGTCACCCTTCCCCAGCACGGTGTCCACTCACCAGCAGAGGGCTCTCTCCTTTTGGGAAAAATACAAATGTCTCCGGGAAAGGTTTTAAACCTCACACCCGGACACCGAGTGCGGTGCTTCTCTTCTCTGCAGTGAGCTGGTGTGTCGCTCCCTTGAATATTTAGGGATTAGCTGAATACTGAATTTGTGTGTGTTTTGAGTGTGTTGGGTGTTGTGGAGAGGAAGAGAGTCCAGCACTCCCCAGAGGTCTGAGGAGAAAGCTTGTGACTTGACCCGGAGCGAGGGATTACAGTTTTTCCCTTCTTTAGGGTATGAGGCATCCTGGCCTTGTCCTGTGTTTCAAGATTAGAAACCACACTCATATATCCCAGTTTTCTGGGATATGCTTGTGAGATGATCGGGCCGTAAACTCCTGTTTATATGACCCCTGGTGACTGCTCTTTCAGGTTAGTGCTCCCAAAAAGTCAGGTGAAAATCTGTCTCATTACTTTAAAGGGGAAGAGGAAAAGCACTGACCACCCCCCCACACCCCAATCTTTTTTTTTTTAAGGACAGAGTCTCACTCTGTCACCCAGGCTGGAGTGCAAGGGCACCATCTCAGCTTACTGCAACCTCTACCTCATACAATCCTCCCACCCCAGCCTCCTGAGAAGCTGGGACTACAGGCACATGCCACTATGCCTGGCTATTTTTGTATTTTCTGCGGAGGCGGGATTTCAGTATGTTGCCCAGGTTAGTCTTGAACTCCTGGGCTCAAGCGATCCACCTGCCTCAGCCTCCCAGAGTGTTGAGATTACAGCTGTGAGCCACCATGCCCAGCCGGCAGTGCTGACATTAATTTAGCATCTCCTGAGGTAGTCTAGTGAGGTTAGGCCACTGAGTCCTACTTCTCTCCATTCTCATTGGGTTTATATTCCTGCCCTTTCCATCCCGAACAGTGCAGTTCAGGAAACCAGGCTGAAGAATGTGACGTATATCGCCCAAAGTCAGACACGGAGGAACGACTACTTCGGAGCTAGCAAGTTCCTGGGCTGGAATTGCACCACTGACCTGTAGAATCCAAACTGTTTTCTACCAGAACAACTCCTTCCCTGCAGGAACAGGGTGTGCACGGCTGAACCCTGGTCTGAGAAGGTTGAAGTCACTGACTCAGCCCCAGCAAGGAAGTTGCCCTTCGACTTCTGACCTCTGGCCCTGTTTGAAAACCAACTCAAATCGTTTTTCTTTTTCAGGTAAAGATAAAATGATGCCATGAATTTCTATTTTCTTTTATTCAGGGCACACCTAGGCTAATATTGAACAGACTTCAAGGAAATGGAAGACACAAGGGGTTTGAGAAACTGAATGTAGAGCCTGCCTTTTGGAAAACGGTCCATTCCCAGACCTGAGTCATTAGGGCAGGTGCACAGAGCACCTGCACACTGGGCGATTGCCCAGAGGTTCTCCAGCTACAGGGAGTGGAAGGCCCCAAACTGGTGGCTGTGATTTCACCCAGGCCAAAGCTGGCCTCTCGGTCTTATTTTTTTTTTTTTATGTTTTATTTTTTGAGATGGGGTCTCACTCTGTCTCCCAGGCTGGAGTGCAGTGGCACGATCACGGCTCACTGCAGACTTGACTTCCCCAGGTCAAGTGATCATTGCACCTCAGCCTCCTGAGTAGCTGGGACTACAGCACACAGCACTACACCCAGCTAATTTTTTTGTATTTTTTGTAGAGCCAGTATTTCACCATGTTACCCAAGCTGGTCTTGAACTCCTGGGCTCAAGCAATCCACTTGCCTCAGCATCTCAAAGTGTTAGGATTACAGGCGTAAGCCACCATGCCTGGCCCCTGTCTTATTTTGATTAGAGAAAGAAGCAGCACAGAGCGAAGAGAAAGGGTGAGGCAGGCTGTTTAGATGCTCGTCAAGTGAGCCCTACAGGTGCTTTTTAACACCGTTCCGTGTAATTTTGCACAGACAGGGAGCAGACTACTGGGAACTCACTAGGTATTATATAAGTAACTTAGATAACTCTTCATCTTTTAAAACTCAGAAACACCTGTTACACTGCTTTTAAAGTCAGCTGTACTAGGTTACCTCACAGGATTTTGAGAAATGGTTTTCTGTTGATTACTTCTTTTCCACTCACAATGTTACACACCTGTCAAGCATGTGGCAACAATGTTCAAATCTCTCTGGAGTTAGAATAAAATTATGTGCAAGTTTCTAACTGAAAAATAATTATTCAAGAAATGAATGTTTAAAAAAGCAGTTATGATTGATCCATTTCCAAAGTATTCACACTGATGGTGATACGGTTTGAATTTGTATCCCCGCCCAGATCTCACATCGAATTGGAGGAGGGGCTTGGTGGGAGGTGATTGGATTATGGGGGTGGATTTCTCCCTTGCTGTTCTTGTAATAGTGAGTGAGTTATCAAGAGATCTGAGGGTTTAAAAGTGTGTGAAACTTCCGCTTTTCTCTCTCTCTCTCTCCTGTGACCATGTGAAGAAGCTGCTTGCCTCCGCTTCACCTTCCACCATGATTGTAAGTTTCCTGAGGCCTCCCAGTCGTGCTTGCTGTTAAAACTGTGAAACTGTGAGTCAATTAAACCCTTTTTCTTCATAAATTACCCAAGCTCAGGTAGTTCTTTATAGCAGTGTGAGAATGGACTAATACAGATGCTTAGTTTATGGGTTCTTAAACTTAAGCGTGTGTCTTGAAACACAGATTGCTGGGTTCCATCTCCAGAGTTTCTGATTTTTAAAGTCTGAGGTGGGCCCTAAATTTTGCAGTTTAAACAAGTTTGCTGGGGGATGATGATGTTGCTGTTTCAGGGACCACACCTGGGAGTTACTACCTCAGTTACTGAAAGACTGTTAAGCTCAAGATAGTAGAAGTATTGTTGTTTGTCCCTACCCTGCCTTTCCCTCAGCTGGTAGGAAAAGGTCGTAATTAAGACGGCAGGCTCTGAATGCAGACAGAATTGTGTTTGAATTCTTCCTCCAACACTTCAACTACTGTGATCTTGGCTACATTTATTTAAATTCTCAGAACATCAGTTTTCAGGCCTAAAGAACAGAAATAGTAGCATCTAGTTCATAGGGTTGTGTGTCATGAGACAACATATATAATTGGCTTAGCATCCATTGTATACTATATTGACATCTAGTATATATACAATAAGTGGTAGTTATTTCTAAGAGTTCTTGCATATCTTTTAAGTAGCTTATTAGGTTTATTAAAAAATAGACCAAAATTAAAAGAATTAAATGTAAGGCATGGTTACTTTTATTTTATTTTATTTTATTTTAATTTTTTTATTCTTTTATATTTAATTTTTAAATTTTCCTTTTTTTTAATTGTACTTTAAGTTCTAGGGTACATGTGCACAACGTGCAGGTTTGTTACATATGTACACATGCGCCATGTTGGTGTGCTGCACCCATTAACTGGTTATTTACATTAGGTATATCTCCTAATGCTATCCCTCCCCCCTCACCCCACCCCACGACAGGCCCTGGTGTGTGATATTCCCCTTCCTGTGTCCAAGTGTTCTCATTGTTCAGTTCCCACCTATGAGTGAGAACAAGGGCATGGTTAACTGGGGAAGTAGTATTGTTTTTAAAATATTATTTTAAAAACCCACTGATGAAGTACAGCTCTGGCATGACCAATCATTACTATTACTCAGGTCAAAAGAAAGCCCAGAGCCTCTGAACACATCAATACTGAGGAGATGGGGGAACATTTTAGAAAAAAAAATTACATAGAGGCAGGTGTTGGTAGTTGTTTTTTTTTTTTTTTAGACAGAGTTTCACTCTTGTTGTCCAGGCAGGAGTGCAATGGCACGATCTTGGCTCACTACGACCTCCGCCTCCTGGGTTCAAGCGATTCTCCTGCCTCAGCCTCCCGAGTAGCTGGGATTACAGGCATGTGCCACCACACCCTGCTAATTTTTTTGTATTTTTTAGTAGAGACGGGGTTTCTCCATGTTGGTCAGGCTAGCCTCGAACTCCCGACCTCAGGTGATCTGCCCACCTCGGCCTCCCAAAGTGCTGGGATTACAGGTGTGAGCCACCGTGCCCGTTGAGTTGGTAGCTTTTAAATAATGAAACTCAAACCTTCCCAGCTGTAGGAACAGGCAAGGCTGTTTTAAGTTTTAACATTTGGTCTTGAAATTCCCACCCCTTGTAAAATTGCATCCCTTCCTCTCCTGACAGTGTAATGGAAATTCCCACTCCTTTAGTTTAAGCCTGTGTATCTCTAGAATGCAAATTGTATTCTCTAGGAGTAATAGCATAATAATCCAATAATACTAAGTCTTTCAGATTAGATTATATTAGCTTAGCTAGGTGTTACCTTGGAAAGTACAGTGCTTTGCCCTGAGGGAACAGGACACAGAAGAAGCTGACTTGGAGGAAAGGAAAGATCTGGAGTCTTGGGCTCAGGGGGCCTTTGGGCAACCAAGGGCACTGGGGGGCAGGAGAGAACTGCTAGTTAACTATTTAGCCAGCTGCTTGTTCTGCCGGGGAGAGTTCAGCTAGGCTTTCCAGTTCCCTGCAACCTTTAGGTCTAACACAGTTTATTCTAAGGTTGTGCTCTCAAAACTGATTCTCTTTTGTGTTGAAACAAGGGAGGATGGTATTGGCTGACAGTTTTGGTAGCTTCAGTCATACCACTGCATCTTCAGGCCCCTCTCTCCATTTCAAGTTTGGAGAGCCACCCATTCTAAAAAAGAAAACCACTGTTCTAGTTGTTCGAGTTAAGCCAGGCCAAGCAGTTGGCGGCTTTGCGGGGGCATTTAGGCAGAAATAACCCACTGAGTTTTTCCCTCTTCTCCACTTCTAATGATGACTAAGTCACCTGAAGCAAACATTATACAAACCTTATCCTAATATCATGGGAAATCCTCAGACAACAGAAAGATAAGACTTACTGAGGAGCAAGCTATGACTTTGTTTCATTTTAATAGCTTGTGCTGACTGGGAACCTTAAAACAAATTCCATGGAATGTTTTTAGTGATATTTTCCCGGCTAATCTATCAGATGGATTAGAGCACAAGGCTTGCTCCCTACTTTAACAGCCACACATAAAGTTTGCCTGACTCTATGACAGAAGCACCGTGCATCCACATCACGTTGTAAAGAGGGAAGCCCAAGTTTATTTTGCAGCCCCTTTCAGGTCTTCGGGAGTTGCTGCAGGCTGGTTATAACCTGCCAGGAGTCCTCATTTCTTTGCCAGCTTTTGGTGGCCAGGTGGCCTTGCATGCTGAACCTTAAGTAAACTAATGTCCACTTGCAATGCCTTGTGACAGAATGCTGCCAGATGACAAAAGACAGGGACAGGGCTGAGTTGGAGTCTGACTGGTCTGGTTTTAGGCATCAGCCCTCCCCTGTCCTCACTTGACAGATGGGAGGGCATGGAGTGAGGATCATCTCATGGCCATTGTGCTCAGCTCAGCTCAGCTCACTCTGGGTCTGTGTTTGGAGGGTGAGCCAGTGTTGTGGCCTGTGGAGGGGACTTGGCAGAGAGGGAGAAGATGAAGAGGATATGCTGGGCCTATTCACAGAGGGGCTAAGCGTTGCAAGGCTGTGTGCATATTATAGGACTATATTGGGCCAGGCATGGTGGCTCACACCTGTAATCCCAGCACTTTGGGAGGCTGAGGCAGGTGGATCACCTGAGGTCAGGAGTTTGAGACCAGCCTGGCCAACATAGTGAAACCCCATCTTTACCAAAAATACAAAAATTAGCCAGGCATGGTGGCGCATGCCTGTAATTCCAGCTACTTGGGAGGCTGAGGCAGAAGAATTGCTTGAAACTGGGAGGCAGGGGTTGCAGTTAGCCGAGATCACGCCATTGCACTCCGGCCTGGGCAATAACAGTGAAACTGTCTCAAAAAAAAAAAAAAAAGATTATATTAATATAAAATATAAATGTTCAGAAATAATACTAGAATTATAGGATTAGAATATGAATCATTTAGTGGCTCCTGGTACTATTGCATTTATACATTTTTAAAATTGTATAACTTGAAGTTGTACATGATGCTTTGATACACATATACATAGTGAAGTGATTACTACAGTTAAGCAAACTAACGTATCCCTTACCTCACAGGTACTTTTTTTGTGTAATAAGAGTACCTCAAATCTCTCTTAGGAAATTTCCAGTATATAATACAATATTATTAAGTATTGTCTTCATGCTGTATATTAGACCTCTAGACTTATTTATCCTGCATAACTACAACTTTGTACTCTTCATGTTACATCTCCTTATTTTTCCCAGCCCTGATAACCACTTTTCTGCTGTTTCTATACGCTTGATGTCTTTTTTCAGTTTCCACATATAAGTGAGGTCATGAAGTGCTTTTCTTTCTGTGTCTGGCTTGTTTCACTTAGTCTCATGTCATCTAGGTTCATCCATGTTTTTGCGTATGGTGGCCTCTCTGGTACTGTTACATTCAGCTCCAAGAGTCCTCTGAGCACTTCTAGAAATAAGTTCCCCAAACCCAGGTCTATGCAAAGAAGCCTCATGTTAGCTCTAGAAGGACACTGAACAGCGGGATTAGATTGGGGGTTAGGCCTAGTGGTCTACGAGGTTCTTGCCACCTCTAAGATTCTCTGAATTATTCCAGGCTTGTAAGATGAACCTTTCTAAGCACCTTTGCAGATAATTCTATAAATAACATTGCTTACAATTGCTATATCTCCATCTTGGAAACTGCTGTCTTGGTGCCTGAAGTTTCTGCAGAAATAAGCAGGAATGGGCTCTGTTGGACAAATCTTTTAGAGAGACTGAAGGCAATTTGTTTGAAGTCTTCACGCACTGTTACCGGATGTGACCCTTACATGCTAAGAAGGTTGGGCAGAATGTTATTGCTCTTGATTAATTCTCCCTCCAGGAGGAACCTTTTTATTTAAAGTATGATGGTTCCTGCTTGTCAGAAGAAACATGTTCTATAAATCTCGAAGAAGGAAAAGGTCACTGAAATGGCTTTCTGTGTGCTTCTTAGAATCAAGTCTTGCTAATGACATAGGTTGAAATTCATAAGGATTGGTGAAAGCAGGTTTTCAACAGAAACATTTTATTAACTGCAAAGAAGAGGATCACTCCAAGTCCAAATTCTTGCCTGTTACATTACCCTCCCTGGAGACCGTCTACCTCGACATCAAAACTTCTTTCAAATGTTTAAGAATAACAACAGCCACTCAGACTATATGTATTATTACGATGATGCGTATATATAGAGTCACGATGAGATGGATTTTATTGATTCAGTTTTGTGGACGGAGCTTGGAGAAGTATCTTGTCCAAGATGTCCTAGCAAAGGAATCCAAAGTAGAGGACTTTTTTCCACTAATCTATGCCTTCTCTTATGTTCCTTTGGCTCTGGTCATTCTACTTCCTTCCACCATCTCTGGCTCTCACCAACATTAACCTAATCCTTTGGGCAAACTGCTTGCTGGCTACCATGATCCTCCTAGATTTCTGTGTTTTCAGACATTAGAGCTTCCCCTTGCTATTACAGGAGAAAAGCAACTTCTCCCCAGCTGTTTCGTGAACTTTCCTCTCTAGGACTTAGTTTCCCCCTCTGTAAAAGGGGGCTAATGGCCAGGAATCATCTTGCCTGTTATCCTCTCTCTTCCACCTCAGTCGGATGGCCCTCTCACCAGGCTCTGTGAGCCCGACCTCTGATACGCTTCAAGAGCAGGCGATGCTCTGGGCAGGAAAGACATAGAGCCCAGGGCTCAGGAAGCATTCATTCCTTATTCTTAAATGCTTATCTAGATGCTCTTATTGTTGCTGCCTGTAACTTATGGCTCAGTTATTCCCGGCCAGTGCCCCCAACCTTCTGTTGCTTGCTTTCTCCGAGTCCCTAAATCTCATCTGCACCACTTAGCGGATATGTGACCTTGGGCAAATAGCATAACTTCTTTGGGCCTCAGTCTTCTCATCTGTAATATAAAATAGATGGATAATATCCATCTTGCAGAGGTTAGTTGTGTAGACTTAATCAGTATTTTATAGAAAAACACCTGACACATAGTGCAAATAGTAAAATGGATGCATAGTCCATTTTCATTTCCATTTTTCTTGATTTTGGCCATAGAAACAATAATCTTTAAACAGTAAATAATCACTAGATCTTTTAAACTCAGTCTACCCAGTTAGACCCCCAAGCCTCTTCATGTTTCTGTCTGCATGTGCTAATGTGCATTTTGACTCCACAGGGATCCTGGTCCCAAACCCTCACTGCTTTTCATGCTAGTGGTTTTGGGGCCTGCTCCCTCTTCCCGCTACACCCTGCCTTGCTTTTCTATGTCTCTGAGGCTTACCTCCATACCATTTGTCTATGTCCTTCTGGCTACTCTAGCCAGGTGCTGACTATAATAATACCTGCTTTGCATACCTCAGGGATTATTGTGAGGATCAAAGGGGATGATTAACGTGATGTAAGTGCTTTGAGAAGGAAGATGGGCTGCGTCACATGGGTTATTATGATGATTATCACTCCTGGACTATCTTCAGATGACTAAAAATATCCACTAGTGTGGACCTTCTCAGCATATTCTTATCTCTCTTGGACTTCCCTGCACTGGCTGAGAAGCCTGACAGTTTAAAGCAACTGAAGAACTTGCTGGTAGACAGCAGTGTTGGGGGTAGAGAATGCCTGGGTAATGAATTATCTTCTTTAGGGCCCCGACGGGAAATCTGGTACCCTGGAAAGCGTTAATTTACCTCACTTGAGTGAATGCTTTAGACCCAGCAAGCATTTCATTTGCCCAGGCAGCTCACTGTGATGATGACATTAAATAATCATTATCATTATGTGGAAATTCTGTCACCTTGGGGATTTAGAAAGTGTTTCTCAAGCCATTTATACGTAAGCAACCAAAATGAGCAGAATGTTCATCTAGAAGAAAGTATTTATGAAGAAAACATTTGTTTGTAATTGTCAGCATTTGGCAAAAGCAGGGAATGAAAGAATGAAATGAACCACAGCTTTGGATTCCTTCCAGCATTTTTTTCCAATCCCAAATTGTCAGACTAGGGAGGGAAGTCTTCCTGTCATGGACCCTGAGCTCTGGGGAGGAGAGTAAGAGACTTCAGCTTCCTTACCCTCTCCGTCCAGGAAGTCATTTCCAAGGGAGCTGTCTCCAGGGAAAAGCAAGAGCCCGTTGGCCAATATTTATTTATAGTCGTATGCCCTGTAAACTTGTCTTCTTTTAAAAATTAAGAGCAAAAAAGTAGTTTTGGTTCTTGTTTGTTTGGACCACCTCCAGACAGTCATATCTGTTTTCTTTATTTCTGTGCTAGTTGCTCAACATCGTAGGTCTTGATGGAATTGGTTTTATTCCTAGGTCCTCCCTTAGTATTAATGTTCTTATTATTGGTTAGTTCTTCTATGTTTGCAGTGTCCTTGACAATCTTGTTTTATTAGCTGTTCTTTATAACAACTCAGTGAGGTGGATCAGCCTTACTGAGTATTTATCCAACAAATTGTCCAACATTTTCTTTTGTTGGCTTTGGTTAGGATTTATTGCAATATATTTTTTTTTCTTTCTGATAGTCATCCTTCTGCAAGAAACGTGTTTCATGCTCTTTCTTGCAGGGTTACGTAAGCCAGGGGCTTGTGTCATCTGCTTTCAATTAATGTTTAGTTTCTTCTTCCCCTTCCTGGCTTTCTCACCCTCCTCAAAGTTATTGTTGTTTCTCCTGGTCAGGCAAATGGTGCTCAACTAATCTAAGGCAGGTTTGAACAGAGGGCTTCGTTTTTGATTTCTTGGCATTTGAGTGCATCTCTAAGTGACCACAGGCTGTCAGCAATTCAGCACATGGTTTGTTACCAAATAGGCCGTTGCTGCTATCATTTTGTGGCTGATGTTGCTGTGGCTGGCTGGATATTAGCTCTATGGTGAACCAGTGGAATGTATGAAGAGAGAGGTCTCAGGGATGGTTGAGAATTGGTACTGTAGCAAGAAAGGATACCAATTCCGATCACCCAATAAATATCCCTGTCTTCTGAAACCCACCGTCATCATCACCTTTATCATCACCCCAAAATAGTGGCTACCCTCAGCCTTGCCACCACCATCAAAACCATTTTATTATGTTTCTATCTATGTATGTATACTTAGACATCCTTGTAACCTAGACACTTATAAGTAAATTGGACCCCCAATACCATTTTGAACTTTGAATTCTTAATATGTCTATTTTCCTTCTTCTGCCTACCACTATACCTTTATATTTCTCAATTGCACTTTTATCTTATTATAATCATTGTTGACTTGTTTTTCTCATCCACTTGACTCTGGACTTCCTGAGGGTACAGAATGTATCTTATTCTTTATTTGTCAAGTACTGTGCTAGGCATGGGGGATATCTATGGGGGGAGGTGTCAAAAAGTGTTTGTTGAATGAATACTTAATGTTCTTTTAATTAAATGAAAAATGCTCTGTAAACCATAAAAATGTTTTATCAACCAGTAAGGATGGTACAAATACAACTTCTTTTTTTAATTATAATTGCATTACTTTGTCTTTACAGCAATGAAAGATAGATTTAAATCCTATGAGACTGGACAAATACTTGATCTATCAATTTTATAGAACAAGAATGATGGCGATCAGACTGAATTTGCAAGAGGTTAAAAAGATCAGCCATGGTTTTTTTTTTTTTTTTGACTTGTTTTTGATGTCTTGCCTGGACACCTGTGGGGATTGAGAGAGCCCGGCAATGGGTGGGAGAATAGCCTCCAAGTATCTCTAAAATTCACTAAAAAAATTCTCAGCCAGGTGCAGGGGTTCACACTTGTAATCCCAGCACTTTGGGAGGCTGAGATGGGAGGATCACTTGAGCTTAGGAGTTCGAGACTAGCCTGGGTAACATAGTGAGACCTCATTGCTACAAAAAAATAAAAATAAAAAATTAGCCTGGTGTGGTGGCACGCCTGTAGTTCCAGCTACTTGGGAGGCTGAGGTGGGAGGATCATGTGAGCCCAGGAAGTCAAGGCTGCGATAAGTTGTGATTATGCCACTACACTCCAGCCTGGGTGGCTGAGTGAGACTCTGTCTGGGAAAAAAACAAAATCTCAGCTGCATAAGTGGGTATTTCAGAAAATGTCTTTTTTTTTTTTTTTGAGATGGAGTCTCATTCTGTCACCCAGGCTGGAGTGCAGTGGCGCGATCTCTGCTCACTGCAAAGTCCACCTCCTGGGTTCATGCCATTCTCCTGCCTCAGCCTCCTGAGTAGCTGAGACTACAGGCGCCCACCACCACGCCTGGCTAATTTTTTGTATTTTTAGTAGAGATGAGGTTTCACCGCGTTAGCCAGGATGGTCTCAATCTCCTGACCCTGTGATCCACCCGCCTCGGCCTCCCAAAGTGCTGGGATTACAGGCATGAGCCACCGCGCCTGGCCCTAGAAAATGTCTTAGTGAGGTTGTATTTAATGAGTTCTGGATGTAGATGGTTCTGGAAAGCTATGTATTATGCTGTGTTGTACCAGATTTAAACCACTGGAACAGGAGTTGCCAAAGTAATCCAATGTAGTTAGCAGTTTGAAAATAGCTCAATGCTCTGGAACTCTCTCTACTATCCTTGCCCTTTGAAACTTAGAGGCTGTGAAGAAGGGAAAAAAGTGGGTTCCTTTATTTTCTCTCTCCAACTACTTTCTCATGATATGCTGCTCCAAAACAATGGAGTGGTTATTTCTGCAGAACAAACATTACAATTAGTGATTAAAGAATAAGTTTTACTTACGAGTCTGGCACATTTCTGATAATTAATAAATACTGACTGAGTGAATAAGTGAATGAAGTTAGCCTCATTATCCCAGCTGTTCAAAGAAATTTAACACTTGCACATAAAAAAGGCCCAGGAATAATTTTACTGGCTTTTACCCAAGGGTACCCAAGGATCAATTGGCAACAGGGGAAGAGCTTTGAGTTTGAGCCAAGTTCACTTACAAGAAACAGCTTTTGATAAAAACTCAGTTCTGTTATCAATATTCCTTCAACTTTTTCAGCAGCCCTGGCAAACTCTTTTTGAAAAGCAAATACACTGTAGGCAGAAGCTAAACTGGAAAGTCAGAAGGCAGGTCCCATCCCCAGTTGGGCAGCAGGAAATCCCAAATCAACGCTCCAGTCCATTTTGCGAGGGATGGGTTTATAGAAGACCGACAGTACTTCTGAGTCTATGCATAGAGACACTAGACTGATTGCTGGACGTCAACAGAAAATCAGTGTACTAGAATTTACTTGTGTTAAATGAGGTTGCCAGGAGGTTGCACTATAGGATTCAGGCTTTTCATGAGTTACTCTTGTTACTGGTCACTGTTACAATTTGACTTTTGGATTTAGTTATTCTCTTAAATTGTAGCTTAAAGGCCAGAGGGCCATTTTCCTTCCTTACTGCCTGCTTTTCTGTTCCTCATTTTTATTTTATTTTATTACTATTGATGCAGGTTTCTTTTCTGTATGTGCCATTCTCTCTGTTTGGCAGGAGCTGGCCATCAGAAGATTTTTTTCATCTGCTTAGTTCTTTGAGTGCTGAAGATTTAGCTAATTGGGAATTCAATGGAAGAAAGACTCAAGCAGGGGAGTGTGTGCATGAAATGGATTTTTTATTCTTCTGAGGATTTGTCGTAAGCAGACATAAAGTGTCTTTCTCACTCAGACTACCTCCAAGCGTTTTCACAAATCAATTAGCCACTGGCAGGGCAGAGCGAGTGGAGGCGGAATGAGGCATGTCTTGACAGGCAGAGGCTCTGGTTGCTCTCTCTCATGCATGCTGTCCTTGATCAGTAGATAACCACGGTGACACTTCACGCCCCTGGCAACTGTTTCCATTACAATCAGAACTTCAGAGCAAGGGCACAGCTTTCAGGGTCTCACTCCACTCCATTAATAAACAAACACCCACAAGGAAGGATTGGGGAGAAGGGAGGTTGGCCATCCCTTTGAGACACGAAGCCAAGAAAAGGAAACAAAAAGAAATCAATCTTTTATTTGCTCACTTTGACTCCAGAACACTTATGTATTCTCTGGATGGTTCTGTCGTTGACTAATGTGGAATCTGAGAGTTTCTCTCAGTTCATTAGATGGGACCAGTGAAGCACAGTGAAGGATTCTTAATTCTGAGGGGATGAGGCTCTCCACAGGAGCCCTTCCAAGCTTACAAAATAGGTGTGACATGCCTCCTGCCAGTTCCCCAGCAGGCAAAGCCTCCAGCACACTATGCCTTAGGGGCCTGTGAGGTACAGACTGGGGAAGAATCTGGAGAACACCCAAACATGCGTCCAGCTGGGCTGTCAGAGAAATTCTCCGGCAGTCACTCTACAGGAACAAGTGGAGGTTCCGAAATACACACATCATTTTGGGAACACGTTTTGAACTCTGAGTTCCCAGCCTGTCAATGATAGGGCTAGAGGGGAGGGGTGGAGGTCAGAGGATGGGATAAAAGGGTGACCACTGCAGTAGGTTCAAGAGGGTGAGGGTGAGCCCCATCCTTCAGGAAGCTTGCAGCCGTTCAGACTACTCAGGGAGCCTAGAGTTTGGAGAGAAAAGTGTTTCTTATGTAATAGCTGGGAGCTCTTATCTCATTCTTGAGAACAAGCTGGGGGGTAGGTGGCAACTATTTTGGTCTTCTATTTCACAGTTGGCAGAGCTGAGGTACAGGGAAAGGAACTGGTGTATCTTAGCCCACTTAGCCAGATGTGCATGTGAAGAGAGTTCCTTTAATGCCTCTCTGCAGTTCCTGGAGGAATGTCCCCATCCTCCATCAATGCCATTTACAACTCCTACTCCAAGCCCCATGGCTGCCTCATAGACAGTGGGAATTTACAGCATCACTGAGGTTACCTGAGAGACTTGGAATCCATAGACTTGACCTTGAATTCTGGCTCTTCTACTTATTAGCTCTGTGGTCTTGGGCAAGTTAATCTCTCTGCAGCCTCAATTTGCTGCTCTTTAGAATTAGGATGACAATAGCTACAGCACAGGTCATTATGAGAATTAAAAGTGTTGGAAAGCATTTAACCCAGTGCCTTGTATAACTCAGTAAATGTTAATTGGATCTGAATTTAATGAAGAAATAAAATGAGCCCAGATTTCCTTCTCTGACTTCTTTTGAGCTGAGGAAAGAGCAGGTCCCAACATACTGACTGCTCACAGATTTCTCCATACCTGTGATTCTCAAAATGTGGGTGCTGGCCCACCCAGTATCAGGCACCTGGGAACCTGTGAGAAATGGGAATTCTTAGGCCCCATCCTAGACTTAGTGGGTGGTGAAGGGTAGCAATCTATGTTTCAAAAAATCCTCTAGAAATCAAACACTGCATGTTCTCACTCAGAAGTGGGAACTGAATAATGAGAACACATGGACATATGGAGGGGGAACACACACTGGGGCCTGTCGGAGTCAAGGGTGAGAGAGGGAGAGCATCAGGAAGAATAGCTAATGGATGCTGGCCTTCATGCCTAGGTGATGGGATGATCTGCAGCAAACCACGATGACACGTGTTGCCTATGTCACAAACCTGCACATCCTGCACATGTACCCTTGAACTTAAAAGTTGAAGGAAAAAAAGAGTCCTCCAGGTGATTCTGATCCACACTGAAGTTTGAGAGACATTGTCCTAAATATTATCTTCAAAGTGGCAGGAACAAAACAACTATGGAAACATCAGGCATAATTATTGTAAAACGTGGCTGCTACAGCTCTTTGACAGCTTGGTCTTAGGCGTATATTGGTGGTACATGTACATCTGTCATGTCTTTGTGGATTTGATGAGAGAAGCGAAAAGAGTATTTGCTAAAGCTGACCAGCGCTCTGAATTTTTAAGACATCCTGCATTTCCTCCTACAGGGGATGGAATTGGCAAAAGAATACTGTGGGTCTACATGAGCACGCAGCTGATAGAAGAAACTGTCAAATGCAATGTAAAAGAACACAGTCCTTGTAATGTAGGTGTGTGCAGAGACAGAACACATCCTGAACTAAAACACTAAGGGAGGTATGTGCTTAGACATATAAACTCTGGGAGAAGCTGCTAAATTTATTAGATATTCAGAAGGATGCTTAGGGTGTTGACAAGGATTGAAATGATTTTCAAACTACTTTGAAAGCTGAGTATGCACTGTAAAGCTTGGATATTTTAGAATTGTAGAGAAGATCAACTTTTCATCTTTCCTATAGGTGGTAGGAGGTTGTGTCTCATGACTGATTCCTCATTTATACCGTGTACTTCTTCACAGGGGGTTCTGGAGATCCTCTTAGCAACAATATCTACTATTTCCTCCTCCCTTTGTGCCTTGATTCTGCACCTTTTCCACCACTTTTATTCCTCTCTGAAAAAGTTTGGAACCACCTCCCACCACCTGCATTTTCCCGGGGGGAAGCATTGGTCTAGTTGCCTTACCAGAACCTGACAGCATAGAATATTTACGTCCGGAAAGATTTCTTATCGGTCTGTAATTCAACACTCTCATTTTACTGATGACAAAATTGAAGCCCAGAGATGGAGTCTCCTGATTCCAGGTTTGATGCTCTTAAATTATTCTCTAATAGAAGTGTCTTCACAGAGTCTGCATGCTTAGTAATCACAGGGTATGGTAGGGAAAGGGGGAGGCATGGACTAAGACGCCTTCCCTTCACCCCTAGTTTTTCAGATGTAATACCTGTTAAAAAAGGTCAGTCTATATGTGGGTCAGTATTGTAATTTTCCACTTTCATTTAAATAAATGAGGAATGTGGTATTTGGCCCATTTTAAATTGTGGGCACTAGGGAATGGGTGTAAGTCAAAACAGAAAAAGTCCCAAATGGCTTCTAGTTTATCTTTTTGATGAAGAGCTCATTATTGGCAAACCATTAGCTTTTTTTAAAAAATTATTATTATACTTTAAGTTTTAGGGTACATGTGCACAATGTGCAGGTTTGTTACATATATATCCATGTGCCATGTTGGTGTACTGCACCCATTAACTCGTCATTCAGCATTAGGTATATCTCCTAATGCTGTCCCTCCCCCTCCCCCCACCCCACAACAGTCCCCGGAGTGTGATGTTCCCCTTCCTGTGTCCATGTATTCTCATTGTTCAATTCCCACCTATGAGTGAGAACATGCGGTGTTTGGTTTTTTGTCCTTGCGATAGTTTACTGAGAATGATAGTTTCCAGTTTCATCCATGTCCCTACAAAGGACATGAACTCATCATTTTTTATGGCTGCATAGTATTCCATGGTGTATATGTGCCACATTTTCTTAATCCAGTCTATCGTTGTTGGACATTTGGGTTGGTTCCAACTCTTTGCTATTGTGAATAGTGCCACGATAAACATACGTGTGCATGTGTCTTTATAGCAGCATGATTTATAGTCCTTTGGGTATATACCCAGTAATGGGATGGCTGGGTCAAATGGTATTTCTAGTTCTAGATCCCTGAGGAATCGCCACACTGACTTCCACAATGGTTGAACTAGTTTACAGTCCCACCAACAGTGTAAAAGTGTTCCTATTTCTCCACATCCTCTCCAGCACCTGTTGTTTCCTGATTTTTTTAACGATGGCCATTCTAACTGGTGTGAGTTCACTCATGATTTGGCTCTCTCTTTGTCTGTTATTGGTGTACAAGAATGCTTGTGATTTTTGTACATTGATTTTGTATCCTGAGACTTTGCTGAAGTTGCTTATCAGCTTAAGGAGACTTTGGGCTGAGACAATGGGGTTTTCTAGATATACAATCATGTCATCTGCAAACAGGGACAGTTTGACTTCCTCTTTTCCTAATTGAATACCCTTTATTTCCTTCTCCTGCCTGATTGCCCTGGCCAGAACTTCCAACACTATGTTGAATAGGAGTGGTGAGAGAGGGCATCCCTGTCTTGTGCCAGTTTTCAAAGGGAATGCTTCCAGTTTTTGCCCATTCAGTATGATATTGGCTGTGGGTTTATCATAGATAGCTCTTATTATTTTGAGTTACGTCCCATCAATACCTAATTTATTGAGAGTTTTTAGCGTGAAGGGTTGTTGAATTTTGTCAAAGGCCTTTTCTGCATCTATTGAGATAATCATGTGGTTTTTGTCTTTGGTTCTGTTTATATGCTGGATTAAATTTATTGATTTGCGTATGTTGAACCAGCCTTGCATCCCAGGGATGAAGCCCACTTGACCACTTGATCATGGTGGATAAGCTTTTTGATGTGCTGCTGGATTTGGTTTGCCAGTATTTTATTGAGGATTTTTGCATCAATGTCCATCAAGGATATTGGTCTGAAATTCTCTTTTTTGGTTGTGTCTCTGCCAGGCTTTGGTATCAGGATGATGCTGGCCTCATAAAATGTGTTAGGGAGGATTCCCTCTTTTTCTATTGATTGGAATAGTTTCAGAAGGAATGGTACCAGTTCCTCCTTGTACCTCTGGTAGAATTCGGCTGTGAATCCATCAGGTCCTGGACTCTTTTTGGTTGGTAAGCTATTGATTATTGCCACAATTTCAGAGCCTGTTATTGGTCTATTCAGAGATTCAACTTTTTCCTGGTTTAGTCTTGGGAGGGTGTATTTGTCGAGAAATTTATCCATTTCTTCTAGATTTTCTAGTTTATTTGTGTAGAGGTGTTTGTAGTATTCTCTGATGGTAGATTGTATTTCTGTGGGATCGGTGGTGATATCCCCTTTATCATTTTTTATTGCGTCTACTTGATTCTTCTCTCTTTTCCTCTTTATTAGTCTTGCTAGCGGTCTATCAATTTTGTTGATCTTTTCAAAAAACTAGCTCCTGGATTCATTAATTTTTTGAAGGGTTTTTTGTGTCTCTATTTCCTTCAGTTCTGCTCTGATTTTAGTTATTTCTTGCCTTCTGCTAGCTTTTGAATGTGTTTGCTCTTGCTTTTCTAGTTCTTTTAATTGTGATGTTAGGGTATCAATTTTGGATCTTTCCTGCTTTCTCTTGTGGGCATTTAGTGCTATAAATTTCCCTCTACACACTGCTTTGAATGTGTCCCAGAGACTCTGATATGTTGTGTCATTGTTCTCATTGGTTTCAAAGAACATCTTTATTTCTGCCTTCATTTCGTTATGTACCCAGTAGTCATTCAGGAGCAGGTTGTTCAATTTCCATGTAGTTGAGTGGTTTTGAGTGAGTTTCTTAATCCTGAGTTCTAGTTTGATTGCATTGTGGTCTGAGAGACAGTTTGTTACAATTTCTGTTCTTTTACATTTGCTGAGGAGAGCTGTACTTCCAACTCTGTGGTCAATTTTGGAATAGGTGTGGTGTGGTGCTGAAAAAAATGTATATTCTGTTGA
>NW_026652298.1:18529740-18573155 GCF_009828535.3 Hylobates moloch | reverse complement strand
CTTCTCGAGGAGTATCTTTGTGGCGTTCTCTGTATTTCCTGAATCTGAATGCTGGCCTGCCTTGCTAGATTGGGGAAGTTCTCCTGGATAATATCTTGCAGAGTGTTTTCCAACTTGGTTCCATTCTCCCCATCATTTTCAGGTACACCAATCAGACGTAGGTTTGGTCTTTTCACATAGTCCCAAATTTCTTGGAGGCTTTGTTCATTTCTTTTTATTCTTTTTTCTCTAAACTTCCCTTCTCTCTTCATTTCATTCATTTCATCTTCCATCAGCGATACCCTTTCTTCCAGTTGATCGCATCTGCTACTGAGGCTTCTGCAATCTTCGCGTAGTTCTCGAAACTTGGCTTTCAGCTCCATCAGCTCCTTTAAGCCCTTCTCTCCATTGGTTATTCTAGTTATCCATTCTTCTAATTTTTTTTCAAAGTTTTTAACTTCTTTGCTATTGTTTTGAATTTCCTCTCGTAGCTCAGAGTAGTTTGATCGTCTGAAGCCTTCTTCTCTCAACTCGTCAAAGTCATCCTCCATCCAGCTTTGTTCCGTTGCTGGTGAGGAACTGCGTTCCTTTGGAGGAGGAGAAGTGCTCTGTTTTTTAGAGTTTCCAGTTTTTTTGCTCTGTTTTTTCCCCATCTTTGTGGTTTTATCTACTTTTTGTCTTTGATGATGGTGATGTACAGATGGGTTTTTGGTGTGGATGTCCTTTCTGTTTGTTAGTTTTCCTTCTACCAGACAGGACCCTCAGCTGCAGGTCTGTTGGAGTTTACTAGAGGTCCACTCCAGACCCTGTTTGGCTGGGTGTCAGCAGCGGTGGCTGCAGAACAGCGGATTTTCGTGAACTGCAAATTCAGCTGTCTGATTGTTCCTCTGGAAGTTTTGTCTCAGAGGAGTACCCAGCCGAGTGAGGTGTCAGTCTGTCCCTACTGGGGGGTGCCTCCCAGTTAGGCTGCTCGGGGGTCAGGGACCCACTTTAGGAGGCAGTCTGTCCGTTCTGAGATCTCCAGCTGCGTGCTGGTAGAACCACTACTGTCTTCAAAGCTTTCAGACAGGGACATTTAAGTCTGCAGAGGTTACTGCTTTTTGTTTGTCTGTGCCCTGACCCCAGAGGTGGAGCCTACAGAGGCAGGCAGGCCTCCTTGAGCTGTGGTGGGCTCCACCCAGTTCGAGCTTCCTGGCTGCTTTGTTTACCTAAGCAAGCCTGGGCAATGGCGGGCGCCCCTCCCCCAGCCTCAGTGCTGCCTTGCAGTTTGATCTCAGACTGCTGTGCTAGCAATCAGCAAGACTCTGTGGGCATAGGACTATCAGAGCCAGGTGTGGGACACAATCTCCTGGTGTGCCGTTTTCCAAGCCCGTTGGAAAAACGCAGTATTAGGGTGGGAGTGACCCGATTTTCCAGGTGCCGTCTGTCAACCCTTTCTTTGACTAGGAAAGGGAACTCCCTGACCCCTTGCGCTTCCTGAGTGAGACAATGCCTTGCCCTGCTTCGGCTCGGCTCATGCACGGTGTGCTAAACCGACTGTCCTGCACCCACTGTTTGGCATTCCCTAATGAGATGAACCCGGTACCTCAGATGGAAATGCAGAAATCACCCGTCTCCTGCGTCACTCACGCTGGGAGCTGTAGACCGGAGCTGTTCCTATTCGGCCATCTTGGCTCCACCACCCGGTAAACCATTAGCTTTTAATTGCTGCCAAAATCATGCTGTTCACTTACATGGGGAAGAGTGGGTGGGACCCAGTCCTTGACATCATATTATTTCCTCATAACACTTGAATTTCTAGAGAAAATCATGATTTTTCTCCCTATATGATAGCTTTAAAGTAGGAACAAAATATTCCTCTTTGGCTTTGGAAGTAGGAATATCAGATGGTTGCTTAATATTCCTTAAATTTTGCTTGACATTCTTCATGCTGACATTCTGAAGTGCCTAGACAATAAGTCAGATGATTTCTTAGATGTTCAGGGAACAGCATATACAGCGCCAGTATGCAATTTTTCAGGATAGTGGGAGAAAACCTTGGCTTAGATTACTTCAAACTAGGCCGATCATCAGAATAAACAAAGTTGTGTGTGTGTGTGCCCGTGTGTGTGTGTGTGTGCCCGTGTGTGTGCATATGTGTTTCAGCTTCATTTTCTTTCTGACTCCATATGGAACTACTCTGTGGTAAGGGCACACTTGAATATTCACTGTGTGTTAATAATATTTTAAATTGTACGTACTTTAGTTGATTTTATTGTGTGCTGGTACTTGCGCTATGCCTTTAATATCTCATTTATTGCTCAAACTCTCTATGGAAAGAATTTTATCCCATTTTATAACCTTGGCAATGTTAAGTAATTTACCACAGGTCACATAGGAATTAAGTGGGAAAGTCAGGATTTGAACCCAGATTGTCTGAAAGAAAAGGGAAGGGAGGCTTTGGGAAGGGATGGCTGAAAGGAAGAAGGTCAGGAGACGCTTAGGGTTTGCCTGTATGAGAGCGGTCTGGGACAACTACTTAAACAATACTACATTTTGGAATGAATGACATCTCCACTCTTGTGCTGCTACCCTCCCTCCAACCTTTCTCTACACAGCAGTAACAGTCATCTTACATGTATATTAGAAAGTGTTGTGCCTGCTTTGACACCCTTCATTTGCTTTCCATTGCACTTAGAATACAATTCAAAGTCCTTACCTTTGTCTACAAGGCTGCTACAAGATGGCCGATGTCCCGCCCATATTCCTTTTAGGACTCGTTGTACTTGAATACTCGGCAGCTTTCTGCTGTGACCACCCAAAACTCCCCACCTGAGGTTTTCTGGCTAGTAGCAGACAAAAAGTGTCTGGGATTTAATGCCCCGGGAGCAGGTCTCAATCAGTGATGGACAAGAGTAGGTGGATAAATACCCCCACTGTCTTGCTGCTCAGGTGGTAGAACTCTGAGGTGTGCTTGGTGCAGTCTCCAGCAGTCTCCCATGGGAGTGAGACACAGCTGCCCACAGAGGTAAACTGCTTGCTAGCACACCGTGTATTGCCTTTCATCCCACCCTGCCTCACTTTCCTGTGCCTTTTCTGTACTTCCTCCAAAATATACTACTTGTGTTCAAATCCTTGTGCATGGTCTGATTCAGGGAACCCAACATAAGCCAAAGGTCTGGTCTTGTCTGGTCTGGGCTGCCCACCTCTCCAGCTCATCTAGAGCCACTGTACCCCACAGACTGCTTTCTAGCTGCACTGCTCTTCTTTATGCTTCTAAACATTCTAGGCTGCTTTGTATGTCATGCTGTTTCTTTTGCCTGAATGTTCTGTTCCTATACTTCCCAGGCCCGACTCCTTATCAGTTTATTTGAAGCTTAAATGCTGCCTCCTCCAGAGGCCTTCCCTGATATCCTGTAAAAGAGAGCATGGTCTTGGAGGAGGGAATCAGGCTCTCCTTACTTTGGTCCTAAACAGAGCAGTGTGGATGGTGGAGTGACAGTTGCCTCCTGCCTTCCCCTTTGGCCTCCTGCTTTCTCCGTATCTCCTGCCCATGCTGGGTCAGGTTGGGCCCATTCACTGTGCAGTTGGGACTACTACTGAGTGCTCCAAGGTTTAAGAATAAAGCTTAAAATAGGAAAGAGTGATGGCAGGGCTGAGGGGAGAGACATGGAGGCCGGGTACTCAGGTCTGACACACATCAGAGAAAGCCTTGAAATTAAGGAGATATCATCTAAGTCCAATTCTCAGTATCTTCTGAGGTCCATTCAACAAATGTCCTTAAAATCCTATATTGATTTCTCTCATGAATCTTTGTAAGGGGTATTCTTCCAGTTGTTTAAAGTTGGCTTTGGTGTTATTGTTTAAGAGAAATGAAGACGAAATTACAGGCCTTCTTGTACCTGTGTGTTCTATTCTCTTATCAAATAGGTAGTAAAGGTATGTTTTTATTTAGTTGTTGTTTTTCTTTTTAAAGGAGCCCAGAACAATTTTTTTTTAAGTGAATTAAGAAGAGACTGTCCTTCTGAGTAGAGGCAGCCTGCCCTTGCATGTGCAAGGCCAAGATGGCAGCCTCGGCACTTTCTCCCGTGCAGGACCAACTTCTCTAACTTAGGAGGGAATCTGAGCCTGGAGATGGAGATGTGGTATCCCCACCACTAACAGTTCTAACCTCTGAGAAATGTGTGGATGGAGCACAAAGGTGCCATCTATGAACAGGGAAAACGGGCCCTGACCTGACACAGAATTTACTGGTGCCTTGATCTTGGACTTCTCAGCCTCTAGAACTGTTAGAAAGAATTTCTGTTGTTTATAGGCTACCTAGTTTTTGACAGTTTTGTTGTAGCAGCCTGCATGGACTAAGACAGCTCTAGAGAGCATGACGGCCAATCTCTCATCTTACCCAGGAGGAGACTGAGGCCTACAGCCATTTAATGACTTATTTAAAGTCACGCTGCTGATTTGTGGCACATGTGGGATAAAAGCAGACTGAATATTATGGAAAAATTCTTTTAAGCCACTAATTGTCTAAAATGTTCTTATAATTCTCAGGAAGTTTACCAAAGGGGGTGGGTGTCTGATGAAGACAGTGGGAAATTCACCAAAGTAGGGGGTCTGATGAAGACATTTTAGGGAACAGTGGCCTTAGAAAAAAGTACTTTTGCAAAAATTTACTTTAGGCTCTCAAAATTTAAAATTTTCCCACCGAATATTTCTTCCTTTGCAAATGTTTCCAGATTTGTGTTGATTGCTTCTAAACACAGAGCAAAATACTTATGTGTGGTAAGAATTGATGTTGACCCCAGGATCTTATTTTGTCAAGGCAGGAATGCTACTTTCTTGATGTTTTCAGAGCCAGTGGTCTTAGATCAATGTTACTGAAGCCTTCAGCTCACTGTCATTTGAATGTTCCTTCTTTTTTTTCTGTTAGGGTCTGAAATAGCTCAGTGACTAAGGAATTGCATTGAGAAAAAAGATAAAAACAAAACAAATACTTTGTCTTTTGGAATAAATGAATCCTTACAGAAGAGTGGTAAAATGAACACGAGTTTGGATCTGTGGAACCATTATTAAGTAATGAAGACTGAATTCACCTTCTTTGGGCTGAAGTGAAATTGAGATGAAAATCCCTTCAATAATAGATATCTACCCACTCCATGGCCTCTACACCCGCTACTACCCACATCTGCTGCACATGATGGAAACATTGTCATTCATTTGGTTAATCATCAAACTCCCATTGAATGCATACTCCATTATGCACTGAATTATTACATTCTATAATTCCAAGTAGAAGAGACTCTAAGAGCTTGTATTCACAAATAACTTGTCTGAAGAGATAACAGCAAAAGAATATGGCATCTCAAATGATTATGAAAATCACCCTTCATAGAAGATGGCGGATTATATTTGTTGCATTGTTTCTGTAATGGGACTGATAGTTTGTGCTGAATAATTCATGCTATTTGCCCAAGCCCCTTGAAAGTGCTGGCATATCTCTGAGGGACAGCTGGCTGAGATTATGGGACAGACTATTACCACAGACTTGAATATTGCCAAATGGCCTCTTGGGGATTTTTTTTTTTTGGTAGTGCAGTGTTTGCGATGCTGTCTGTGGAATTATGCAGACCTGGGTTCAAATTCTAACTCTACCCTTTGACTTGGACAAGGCGTTTAACCTCTTTTAGTCTCAATTTCCTTGTATGTAAAATGAAGGTAGTAATCCATCCTTATTGGGATTTATACATATAATGTTATAGGAGCAGAAATTTCATTGTTTTAATGAAAACTCCTTTTTCAAGGAGGTTGGGTCTGGTTAAAGGCAATGTCCCTTTCCTATTTAGTGCCTTGGGTTTGGTTGTGAAAACCTAGCAAGAGGAGTTGAGGGGTAGGTGGGTACTGGGAGAGCTCCATTATTTTTAGAAGAAGATGAAGAATGGGTGAGGAGAAGAGAAGGGAGGAGAGAGGCAAGAGGAGTCATTCAAAAGGAGGGAAGCAGGAGGGCGATGAGGCCAACAAATTGGCAAGGTGGTGGTCGTGGGATAAAGGACATTTTAAGAACTGTGGTGCTCCTTGATTTATTCCTGATTTATTAAAATTGTGTGTGTTGGGCCTGGCGTGGTGGCTCACGCCTGTAATCCCAGCACTTTGGGAGGCCGAGGCAGGCGGATCACGAGGTGAGGAGATTGAGACCATCCTGGCTAACACGGTGAAACCGCGTCTCTACTAAAAATACAAAAAGTTAGCCGGGTGCGGTGGCAGGCGCCTGTAGTCCCAGCTACTTGGGAGGCTGAGGCAGGAGAATGGTGTGAACTCGGGAGGCGGAGCTTGCAGTGAGCCAAGATAGCGCCACTGCACTCCGGCCTGGGCGAAAGAGCAAGACTCCATAAAAAAAAAAAAAAAAAAATTGTATGTGTTGCTGTGAGGGGAACTCACCTTCGTTTTTTATGTCCTCAGAGAGTCTACTTGACTTCCTCTGCTCCTGGTCCAGTCTTTGATAAAGTCTGCTAAGCTTACCAGTGTTTCATGAAAGTTAGGTTGTGTGTGTATTATAAGCGGAAGTGGGTGGAATTCAATTGTTGAGATGACACAGGTTGCCAGGAGACAGAGATCATGAGGATGAAACCTCTTGGGAATTTGCAGAAAGCAGGTGAGGACTTCAGGTTTTCATAGGTCTCGGTGGTTCTACCCAAGCTCACAAGATCTCAAGGGGGCAGGCTCTGACATCTGAATATCCTTAGACCATATTTATTGAACTTCCACTCTGTGCCAGAGGCTGATATGTGACCATTGTGTGCATTGTCTCCTTCCTTTCACTAACAAATATTTGTGAAGGGTCCAGTTTAATTTTCACAAGTTGATTAAGTATCAGAGTACCACAATTAACCCCAGTTTATTTTTTATTTTTTGAAAAGCCTAACATAAAAGAACATGTTCATATTTCTATTTCTTGTTAGAATTTGAGAAATGTGTATTATAATCCTGGATTTTAACTTTTTATTTATTTTTTCCAACTTTTATTTTAAATTCTGGGGTACATATGCAGGTTTATTATCTGGGTATATTGCATGATGCTGAGGTTTGGGTTATGAATGTATGGATGATCCCATCACCCAGGTACTGAGCATGGTACCCAACAGTTAGCTTTTCAATCATTTCCCCCATCCCTACCTCCCTCATCTAGTAGTCCCCAGTGTCTATCGTTGCCATCTTCATATCCACAAGTACCTAATGTTTAGCTCCCACTCATAAGTGAGAATATGTGCTGTTTGGTTTTCTGTTCATGTGTTAATTCACTTAGGATAATGGTCTCTAGCTGCATCCATGTTGCTGCAAAGGGCATAATTTTGTTCTTTTTAATGGCTGCATAGTATTCTATGGTGTATATGTACCACATTTTCTTTATCCAGTCTGCTGTTGATGAGCACCTAGGTTGATTCCATATCTTTGCTATTGTGAATAATGCTGTGATGAACACGCGTGTGCATGTGTCTTTTTGGTAGAACAATTTGTTTTCGCTTGGGCATATACTCTGTAATGGGATTGCTGGGTTGAATGGTAGTTGTGTTTTAAGTTCTTTAAGAAATCTCTAAACTGCTTTCCACAGTGGCTGAACTAATTTACGTTCCCACCAGCAGTGTATAAGCATCCTCTTTTCTCTGCAGCCTTGCCAACATCTGTGGTTTTTTTTGACTTTTTAATAGTAGCCATTCTGACTGGTGTGAGATAGTGTCTCATTGTGGTTTTGGTTTGCATTTCTCTGATAATTAGTGATGTGGAATATTTTTTCATGTTTGTTGGCTACTTGTATGTCTTCTTTTGTATGTTTTCTGTTCATGCCTTTTGCCCATTTTTAATGAGGTTATTTGTTTTTTACTTGTTCAGTTAAGTTTCTTATAGATTCTGAATATTAGACCTTTGTCAGATGCATAGTTTCTTCCATTCTGTAAGTTGTATTTTTACTCCGTTGATAGTTTCTTTTGCTGTGCAGAAACTCTTCAGTTTAATTAAGTCTCACTTGCCAATTTTTGTTTTTGTTGCAATTGCTTTTGAGCACTTAGTCATAAATTCTTTCCCAAGGCCGATGTCCAGAATGGTGTTTCTTAGGTTTTCTTGTAGGATTCTTGTAGTTTGAGGTCTTACATTTAAATCTTTAATCTATCTTGGGTTAATTTTTGTATATCGTGAATTATAGGGATCCAATTTCATTCTTCTACATATGGCTTACTAGCTATCCTAGCACCATTTATTGAATACAGAGTCCTTTCCCTGTTGCTTATTTTTGTTGACTTTGTCAAAGATCAGATGGCTGTAGGTTTGCAGCTTTATTTCTAGGTTCTCTATTCTGTTCCATTGGTGTATGTGTCTGTTTTTGTATAGTACCATGCTGTTTTGGTTCCTATAGCCTTAGAATATAGTTTGAAGTCAGGTTATCTAAGTCTCATTATCTAAGTCAGAACTCTGGCTTGACTCTTTTTGCTTAAGATTGTTTTGGCTATTTGGACTCTTTTTTGGTTTTCTATAAATTTTAAAATAGCTTTTTCCAGTTCTAAAATTTGAGTGTTACTATGTGCCAGGCACTATTCTAAGTGCTTTAGTTAGCACTTGTTTAATCCTGGAAGCAATCCTTTGAAATGCATTCTTTTCTTTTTGTTTTTTTTAAATTATACTTTAAGTTCTGGGGTACATGTGTAGAATGTGCAGTTTTGTTACATGGGTATACACGTGCCATGGTGGTTTGCTGCACTCATCAACCTGTTACCTACATTAGGTATGAAATTCCCATTATTTTATAGCCCCATTTTGTAGATAAAGAGAGTGAAGTCCAGGGACGTGAAGTAACTTGCTCAGGTCTTTGAGTTGGTAGGTGGCAGAGCTGGGATATGGCCAGACTTGGTTTGATCTCTTGACCACAATGTTCTATTGCCTCTTGTTACATATTCATCTATTACCTTCTTACATGTTTGATTTTCAATGAAGTAGCTGTTGCTCAAGGGAACAAGGCATAGACAAGGCTAAATTAAGCCTAGTATTGTGGCTGAAATTCTGCAAAAGAAAAGCTAGTTGAACTGCTTTTTAAATAATCCATACATGACTCTGAGGCTGTCAGTTTTGAGGAGAAAGATTGACAAAATAAAATTTATGGGTTTAAAACATATTTTGAGTTCCAAAGGAAGCCATAAAATTATTGATGTGGCTGCACGTTTTTCAGAACAGATGACTTAGATAATGAAAGACTCCTGATAAAGAGATTTAAAAGCTAAAAATATCAATTCTGCATTTCACATATCTTGCGTGGGAGGGAGATTTCTGAAAGAGCAATATCTTCCCTTAGCACTCCATTCCAGATGGCTGCCCTGTATGGAAATGAGTAGGTAATGGTGGCTTGTTGTGGCAAGAAAAACCATTGGGAGGAGTAAGGGAAGGTGGAAAATAGGGAACGTGCATAGTAAAAAATAATATTAATACTTAGTGACTCCATAGTAATGGGGCTATTTCCTCACAGTCATATGAATCTGGAAAAAGGCAAGACATTGTACTTTTAGGGGATTTCAAATAATGAAAAGTTAATTTTAAAAAGTTATACAGCCATTGGATCAGAAATGTTTATGCGGTCACAGCTTATGCAGGTTTGATATGTCATCTAGAAGTGTAGGAATTCATCCTATAAGAATCCCTATTAGAATCCATTTGCAGTTTCTATGTGCTCAAGGGAAGATTTATTTCTGATAAATGAGTGATAATATCTAAGATCGTTAGTAATGACAGTCTAACACCCTGAAATGCTTCTTGGCAGAGAGGAATTTCATTATGTGCCCTTTCTTCTGTAGTCAGAGCCTGAGTTGGGATGGTGGGCTGCCAGCTCTGATGTCACTCCCCTCTCGTCCTATAATGATAATGACACTCCTGCTTTAACACATCTTAAGTATAACTAGCTCCCCTGGGGAGTTTGCTACAGGAGAAGGTCCATCTATTTTTTGATTATATGTGGTTTCACCATTACCACTACCACCATTACCACCACTACCACCCTGATATTTTTACTATAGACCAAGTACTCTGCTAAATGCCTTAGGATCATCACATTAACATTTTTTTAAAAATATTTTTTATATATAGGCAACTACAGAATGGAAGAAGATTTTTGCAAAATATGCTTCTGACAAAGGTCTAATATCCGGCATCTATAAGGAACTTAAATCTACAAGAAAAAAACAAACAACCTCGTTAAAAAGTGGGCAAAATGTCTACCAATGGGTCAGGCTGGCAATACCAAAAACAAATAAATAAAAAGTGGGCAAAGGATATGAACAGATGCTTTGCAAAACAGGATACACATGTGCCCAACGATCATATGAAAAAGAGCTCAACATCACTGATCATTAGAGAAATGCAAATCAAAGCCACAAGGAGATACCATCTCACACCGTCAGAATGGTTATTATTAAAAATCCAAAAGATAACAAATGCTGGCGAGGTTGTAGAGAAAAATGGATGCTTATACACTGTTGGTGGGAGTGTAAGTTAGTTCAGCCATTGTGGAAGACAGTGTGGTGATTCCTCAAAGACTTAAAAACAGAAATAACCATTTGACCCAGTAATCCTATTACTGGGTATATACCCAAAGGAATATAAATAATTCTATCGTAAAGCATGCATGCATGAGTTCATTGCGTGTTTATTGTATGCATATATATGTTCATTGCAGCACTATTCACAATCACAAAGACATGGAATCAATCTAAATGCCCATGAATGGTAGACTGGATAAAGAAAATGTACATATACACCATGGAATACTGTGCAGCCGTAAAGAATGAGATGATGTCCTTTGCAGGAACATGGGTGGAGCTGGAGGCCATTATCCTTAGCAAGCTAATGCAGGTACAGAAAACCGAACACTACATGTTTTCACTTATAAGTGGGAGCTAAACGATGAGAACACATGGAAACATGGTGGGGAACGACACACACTGGGGCCTGTTGGGGTGGGGTGGGAAGAGGGAAAGGATCAGAAAAAATAACTAATGGGTACTAGGCTTAATACCTGGGTGATAAAGTAATCTGTACAACAAAACCCCATGATACAAGCTTACCTATATAACAAACCTGCATATGTATCCCTGAACTTAGCAGTTAAATAAAAATTCTTATTGATAAATTATAATTGTATATATTTATGGATTATAATGTAATGTTTATATATTCAATGTGGAGTGATTAAATCTATCCAATTAACATGTCTATCACCCCAAATACTTATGATTTTTTGTTGTGAGAACATTTAAAACCTACTTTCTTAGCAATTTTGAGGTATATAATGCATTGTTATTAACCATAGTAACCACTCTGTGCAACTGATGTCAAAAATATATTTCTCCTGTCTAACTGAAGCTTTGTACCCTTTGGCCAAAATGTCTGTATCCCCCCATCCACCATTAGCCAGCCTCTAGCAACCACCATTGTACTCTTTGCTTTTGAGAGTTTAGCCTTTTTAGATTCTATAATACATGTAAGGGAGAGCATGCAGTATTTGTCTCTCTCTACTTGGCTTATTTCACTTAGCATAATGTCCTCCAGGTTTATCCATGTTGTCACAAATGACAGGATTTCCTGCTTTTCAAAGGCTGAATAGTATTTCATTGTGTACATATGCCACTTTATTCTTTCATCTGTGAATGGACACTTAGGTCAACTCTGTATCTTGGCTATTGTGAAGAATGCTACAATAGACAAACAAATGGAGAGAGATTCTGTGTTCAAGATCATCAACATTCAATCTTCATATTATGAGTGGGGGAGGGCCACAGCTGAAAGGCCCCGGTGCGTGTAGGGAGTGAGCTCTGCTCCTTGTGTGGTACTCAGGGGCTTGAACAGAGCTGGCTCAGTGGGCAGTCAGGAGGAGCAACTTTTGACCTTGAAGGTTCCCTTGATTTCCAGTGTGCATCTACTTGGTGTCTCCTAGGATTTTTGTTAAAAATTTTGGCTGTTCTCTAGGCATTCAAAATTATTTCTTCAAAGAGTGGGGTCTCAAACATCACAATTTCCATCAACATATTTCCTTGAAGGGCCTCCTGCTTTCCTCTGGGTCTCCTGGGTATTCTCTTCCTGATTTACTCAGAGATCACAGATTTTCTGTAGAGGCAACAGTTCTTGAGTCAAGAATATCGATCAGTGGTTGTCTCTTTTCAGATGGGATAATCTACCTCAGCATTTTTCTTATGTATGTTCTGCGAAAAACTAGTGAGATAATCAACAACAACAAAAAGGCTCCATGGACAATACTCATTGCAGATATGACTCTCAGTGCACAAACTTAATTATACAGGGAAATATCACATTCTTTTATTTTCATGAATCAATCTGATTTTAGCTCTGATCTGCCATCCCTCCAGATTGATGGGAAATTTCAATTCGGACAAACTTGAGCAAACTTTTCCTTCCAAAGGGTTGTGTCAAGATTCTGTGGTCTTACCGATTGCCATGGAATGGAGAAATGCTACCCACAGTGCTTGTTGTGGAGATGCTGACTATACCAACCCGCACAGTCCCTTCAGGTGGGCTTGCTGCTGCCTCTGTCCTGTGCTTGGGGCACAGGGTCTTTGATGAGGTTAGAAGCCCCAAAGATTTGCCTTTGGGAAAAACTAGGGAATAGGGAGCATGTGTCTCTGCTCTTAAGACCTCTAACCTTCTCTCTCTTCCAACCTTCTTTGATTTGGGAATAAGAATCAAGAAGCCCTGATATCCCTCTCCCCTGAGGCAAGACAGAGTAGAGTCTTCCTTTTTCTCTAATGGTGAAAGGGAAAATGAAAAGCATAGGGAGAAAATATGCACTAATATCTCACAAAATTATCTTATCACATGAGTTTGTGAAACAGTGCCTATTCTATTCCTAGCTTGGATTTCCACAGTATACATATATTTACATAGCAAAGGCTCTGAGAAGTCCTGTGTGTTAGTCCATTCTCGCATTGCTGTAAAGAAATACCTGAGACTTGATAATTTATAAAGAAAAGAGGATTAATTGGCTCATGGTTCTGCAGGCTGTACGGAAAGCATAGCAGCTTCTGCTTCTGGGGGAGGCCTCAGGAAGTTTCCAATCATGGCAGAAGGCAAAGAGGAAGTGAGCCATCTCACATGGTAGAAGCAGGAGGAAGAGAAAGAAGAGGGAGGTGTCACTCATTTATAAACAACCAGATCTCTCAAGAATTCATGATCACGAGGATGGTACCAAAAGGATGGTGCTAAACCATTTATGAGAAATCTGCCCCCATGATCCAATCACCTCCTGCTAGGCCGTACCTCCAACATTAGGAATTACAAATTGGCATGAAATTTGGTGGAGACACAGATCCAAAGTGTATAATCCTGTAATAAGAAAACCAGTTTAAATTGGTTTAAACCAGAGGCTCCCAAATTTATTTGATCACTGAACCTACTAACATCCCATAGAACTAGTGTTCTTATGAATGCTCTTTAGGAAATCTTTGGTAGCTCTGTGTGAACACATTACTGTTCATGCCTAGGAGACCATAAGAACAGGTTCTGGCATCTTTTCATGGAGGGACAATGCTTGTTTCTGTCCTATAAGCTCAACTCATGTGAACCCTCTTTTGCCCTCAATCTCACTGCCTTTCCAGCATTCTAGGACTGTGCTTTCCAACATTCCTGGAAAGGTTATTCTTTCCTTAGGGCTTTCCGTGGGCTTCTAGGTCACTGCAGTTCTTCCATTAGGCATCAAAAACACAGGCATGTTCCTGGGCATTATTAATGATGTGAGCCCAGAGGCAATAGGCACTTGAAGTATATTCCTAGAACTCTGTCCATATACATGGACGGATTAACCATACAGAGAGACTTTCCAAGTCTGGGATAATAACAAGGATTAGCAGATGAGCACTGGGACAGACCTGAAAGACCTGCACTTGCCTCAGTGCTGCTGGGACCCAGGCCTGCTGAGGCCCTTTCTTTTTCAGCAAACAGGACACACATATGGCTTTCTGTTGCACAGTGAGCTGAGAAGCAGATAAGCTCAGTCTATGAAATTAAGACAGAAATCATACTCTATTACTGCTTGTGTGTACCAATGTATATATTCTTTTCAAAGAGTGGGTGTGTTTCAGTTTCTCTTCTACCTTTTAGTCTCTTTGCTTCTCTGCTGCTAAGGCACCCAGTCACCACTTTGCTCTCACCTAGGTCTTATTCTCTGCCACATTCCTTTCCTTTAGGATGATTTCCCACCTACGATTCATAAGCAAGAACCCCATCAGAGTTCCCACTACTGTTCTACTCCTAGCTGGGTAGGGAAAGCAAGCTGAGTAAACAAAAGCACCCGGAGGTGCAAGATGCAAATGACTGAGGGCCCCGTTTACACTTCCAGAGTACTAGTCTGCAAATTGGAGAATTTCAGAGGAGAAACTTTAGGCAGAAGCCTTTTTTTTTTGTTCTGTTCTTTGACAGTTTTCCCCAATGAGGGCCTGTCCTTTAAGAGGAAGTGGTACCATGGAATACTAAGCAGCCATAAAAAGGAATAAGATCATGTCCTTTGCAGGAACATGAATGGAGCTGGAAGCTGTTATCCTCAGCAAACTAATGCTGAAACAGAAAATCAAACACCGCATATTATCCTAAGTGGGAGCCAAACGATGGGAACACTTGGACACATGGGGTTAGAGAAACAACATATACTGGAGCCTGTCATGGGGTGGGGAGAGCATCAGGAAGTATAGCTAATGGATGCTGGGCTTTAAACCTAGGTGTGATGGGTTGATTTGTGCAGAAAACCACCATGAGACACATTTACCTATGTAACAAACCTGCACATCCTGTACATGTACCCTGGAACTTAAAATTTGAAGAAAAAAGAGAGCAGTAAAAGGAAGCTGCAGCCACAGCCCTTAGAAAACCCATGTTTGGCCCTCACAATGCTGGAGAAAGGAGTTAATCATCTTCCTTTGCCTTCTGTCCAAGCTTCTAGCTCAAAGCCGGAGGTCTGAGTTAACCTTGTTGACATTTTTTTCCTTCATAAATAGGAGAAAACTCCACTACCTAAAGGAAACCAAGCTCAACTGTAAACTTTGGAAGTGTCAGAGTTGGGAAGCCGTGATGGGAAGTGGGGTGGGTGCAGCCATCAGCTTGGGGCTCCTGGGAAACAAGATAGTGGGAGGCCTTTGTGGGGCAAGTAAAGGCATGGGTTCCTCTGTGTTAGCTGATCCAGGGGGTTTTCAGTTGGGCCAACTTACTACTTCTTACTCCACTCAGCTGACCCTAGAAATGCTTGGCTTAACTGCAGAGCTGAAACAATTACAGTAATTTACATGAATTATCTACCAATTATCCTTAATTATCAGGTGGCATGATAACAATTATGCATATCATCAAATGTGTGGCAGATCAAGTTGGTTGTAAGATTTGATTGCAATGCTAATCAATGTGCACATCTGCTCAGTCATCTTTGTGAGTTGTTCACATAGTATGGACATTTTCTCATACCTTGAAAACAAGGAGGTAATATTGGAAGACGCTTGATATTCATTGATAGGTTGAAGAAAGATAAATGTAAGCAGTGGTGATGAATCTGCTCTCAAAACAAGTTCAGATTATTAGTTTTGAAGATAAAGTATGGCCAATCGTACTTCATTAGAATACAAGCTTCTGTTCTAGAGATCAGGGCTTGTGTCTTATTCATGTTTCTATCTTAGTTTCTAATACAGTAGGAACTCAATAACCATTTTCTGAATTAAAGTGTACTAAATTTGAAATGGCAGTAGACTACATTGTATGGCCAAAAATATTAATGGTCACTATCACAAAATAATACTCATGCTTTGCATAATGACATTTCAGTCAACAATGGGCCACATATACAATGGTGGTTGGAGCAACAGACTATATCATATGTAAGGGAGATAGCTGCACTTTAGTCAGGAGTAGGCTGAGGCAGCTTTCCAGCACAGTGTGACTCAGCAGGTTTGGAGTGCAGGTGCATAACTCTGCACATTATGTAACTACACCATAATTACCCTGCTGACGTTGTACATACAGCTTGCACCCGTGGCTTGTGCCCAGGCTTGCGACCAGGCTTGCTCACACCCAGAGATAAAGTAAAGGCATGTTGAAACTGTTTACAATTCCTCGAGTGTTTTTCCAGCCATCCACCATGCCACTGACTCCCCTTGGACCTTAGTTACAACCTAACAATTGACATCATGAACAGGATCCTGAGCTGTGCTGCTCAGATGGGCTCCAGTGGAAACCTGGGCAGTGGTAGATGAGCACAGAGAAGGCACTGAAGCAGATGGAAGCCCAGAGCACTGAGAAGGAGCAAGCCTTTGCTGGCAGAGTTGGATGGGTGTTTTTCACTATGCTATGAGAAGTACACACACATTCTCTGAGGGATGCAGCAGAGGTAGGGGCCCTCCAAGAACAAGTGGGTCCCTGGAGGCCTGGCTCCACAGTTCAGAAAAAGAGTTAGAAGCTGCCATGAATGGGGACCTTCAGGTGCAGGTGGGGCGCCTGTAGGCCTGGCTACAGAGCTTGGAAAAGGAATTAGAGGCTGCTGTAAATGCAGGCCTGGGTCTGTTGTCTCCGCTGGAGATCCCCACTTGGTCTGATATTGAGGAAGCCATTGGCAGGACAAACGAGTCTGCGCTGTAAAGAAGGGGAAGATGCCCCACCTGCAGGGGCCGCCCTCCATGGGAGAAAACTGGGCCCCAGCGAGTGACACGCTCACAAATATGGATAGATTTGATTTTGGTTGGGGTTGACTGAGAGAAAATTGATAAGCAGGCCAATGAAGTACTCTAAACTTTGTGGAGACAGCTGTCTCAGGAGCAGCAATTCTAGAAAATGGCCAAGGGGGAGAAGGACATTGCTGCATGACCTGGTCCCCCCAAGGTGCTTCAGTTCAAAGGCTATGTACTGCAGCCAGGCGGGGATGTAGAGCCTTTTCTGTTTAATTTGTGCAGTGGGCACTGGCACTGGTAGGTACCAGCACAGATTGTAGCCTTGTCTATGGGAACCTGTATAAGTTTCCGGATAAGGCAGCATAGACAGCTATGAAAGCTGGTCAATGAAAGTGAAACTTGTATCTTTGTAAATACACGTAAATACATTCTGGGTGTGTAAATACCTTCTGGGGGTGGATATTTTACATGGCTTGGCAGCTGTGCCATCTATCATGGACTCGATGGACCACTTGACAGAGCTGGGACAGTACCACTGTGTAGCGGATTTGGCCAATACATTCTTTTCCAGAGAACCAGTAACAATTTGCCTTCATGGGAGGGCAACAATGGACTTTCACAGTGTTGCCACAGGGCTATATGCATAGCCCCACCATATGTCATGGTCTTGTTAATGATATTATACTAACCTCTGATTCTCTTGCAGATTTAGAAGTGGCAATGCTCTACTTGCCTAGAATTAAGATGGTGTGGCTGAGACCACCTTCCTGGCAGCCAAGTGGGCTATTTAGCAGGCAAAAGCCCTACAAGTAGTTGACCAGGGGAGCCCGAGCTGGATGTGTATGTGACCACAGATAGTTTTGGCTCGAGCCTATAGTGCATGGAGTGCTTGAGAATGCCAGTGGGCTTTTGGTTCCAGCTATGGAAGGGAGCTGACCTCTGATATTCACTGATAGAGAAGCTGTTGGTAACTGCATACGCTGCCCTTCAGGCTCCTGAGAACATGGCAGGAGAGGCTACAGTTGTTGTGCAGATGACTTACCTAATAGCGGGATGGGTGCATTCATGGATAATGACCTCTTGGACTGGGAAAGCAGCTAGTAGCTGCATGTGCTGCCCTTCAGGCTCATGGGAACATGATGGGACGGGCTAGTCATCGATAGTGGGATGGGTGTATTAATGGATAATGACCCCAGAGACTGGGAAAGCACAGACATTCCACTTTAGCAAAGTGGGGCACCTACTTAGAGCAGCAGAGTATGCTGAGTACAAAGTCCCTTAGCAGAACAAGAGGTTCTTGGGACCTGTAGTCCTAATGCAAGATAAGGCCATGGGGCCTGAGGCACCCCTAGACCCTGAGTCTTCACCATTTAAGAAGAAGTGTTCTCCCATTCCCGATGGGGTGTGATACACAGATAGGTTTAGCCAAGGTGCTACTGCTGCCTGGACCACTGTTGCAGTCCAACCTAGTACTGACACCATATGGTTTGAAACCAGGGGTGGGCAAAGTAGCCAATGGGCTGAACTTAGAGTGGCATGAATGGTGATTACCAAGGAGGTGACACCTATAACGATCTGCACCAATAGCTGGGCAGTTTATTGAGGGTTAGCCTTGTGGTTAATTACCTAGAAGTTACAAAAGTGGCTAGTCGGTCACTGGCCTATGTGGGGTCAAGCCATGTGGCAAAACTTATGGAAGGAAGAACGAGTTCTTCTGACCAAGTATGGGAATGAAACTTAACCTGTTGTTGCCTGCCCCGGTGCTTCTAAAGGTAGGGAAATAAAAACCTGGCCTAATGTATAAAGCAACATTGGGGTAATGTCACCATGAAGTGGTTGCCTGCCATAATCTGGAACTGTTGCTGTCTGTATTGTTGTGGGTTATGAATTCAGGATTCCACCCTATGGGCACGTGTCCTGTCTGGAGGATGTCCTCGGCCTAGCGGGTGGAGTGTAAGGGGGATGGCTGTGCTTTAGTCGGGAGTAGTCTGAGGTGGCTTTCTGGTACAGCATGACTCGGGTTTGGAGTGCAAGGGCACAACTCCGCATGTTATGTAACCACGCCACATGAGGTGTGCCATGTAACCACACCACATAAGGTGCATTAGGTGATCACTCACATGAGCTTATGCTTGACTTGGAGCCACTGTTGTCTGTAAAAGATATAATTACCCTGCTGATGCTGTACATACCGCTTGTGCCCATGGCTTGCTTGTGCCCAGGCTTACTTGTCCCTAGAGATAGAGTAAAGCCATGTCAAAACTGTCTACAATTCTTTGAGTGTTTTTCCAGCTACCCACCACTCCACCGACTCCCCTTGGACCTTAGTTGGAACCTGACACTTGGCATGACACCATATAACCTAGATGTGTGTAGTAGGCTATAGTATCCAGGTTGGTGTAAGAACACAATGACAAAATCACCTAAAAAGTGTTTCTCAGAGCATATCCCATCATTAAGTGAAACATGACTGTATACTGAAATTATTCTTTTCACTCTTCTGAAGGTTTGTAAGATCGCATACACAGGATTTTATGGAGGTGAAATATTACACATAGAATGAAATGCGGTACTAATGTGCCTTGAGTTCATGACATCTGTGGCCCATATCACTCTACAGAGTTAACATCTTATTTCCTGAGAAGGGGAGTTGAGCTCATTAACTGCTTAGATACACGAGGCAATGAGCTAGACCACGATTAGCACCAAAGCCCTTGTGATGGTAGTATCAAGTGACTCCTCTTTGCTAAGCTGTTAGAAAAATTGTTATTGTTTTGAAAATAACATTTCACATGGTGTAAATTCAAACAGTATAATTCAAACTGTATAATAATGAAGGGTGACTCTTTCTTCCACCCTAGGCCCCCAGTTCACTCTTTGAAGGCAAGTATTGTCCTTAGTTTCTTTTTGATTCCTTGCAGAAATCTTCTATGAATATGTTGGTTTCTATGTATATAGTTTTGTTTGAAAATTAGGTAATTATTAAGTAATATTTAAGACAAAAGTATCAAGAATAATGCCACAAGCATATGTGTTCTCACCCTCTAATAAATAAAGCCAATACAGTTGAAGCCTCTTCCTGATTCCATCTTCCTCCAAGAGGTAATTGCTCTTCTGAATTTGGTTCCTATGCTCACTCCTTATACTTTTATGATATATTTATGTGTCCTAAACAATATATAGGGAGTCATGAGTTGCTTAACAATGGGAGCATGCTCTGAGAAATGTATCATTAGGTGACTTCATCATTGTGCAAGCATCATAGAGTGTACTTACACAAACCTGGATGGTATAGCCTACTTCACACCTAGGCTACATGGTAGAGCCTGTTGGTCCTAGGCTATACAACTGTACAGCATGTTACTGTACTGAATACTACAATTGTAACAAAATGGTAAGTATGTGTGTATCTAAACATAGAAGAGGTACAGTAAAAATATGGTATGAAAAGTAATGAAACACCTGTATATGGCACTTACCATCAAAGGAACTTGCAGGACTGGAGATTGCTCTAGGTGAGTCGGTGAGTGAGTGTGAAAGCCTAGGACATTATTGTACACTACTACAGTAAACACTGTACACTTAGGCTATGCTAAATTTATAAAAATGTTTCTTCAGTAATAAATTTAACTTAGCTTACTGCAATTTTTTTACTTTATAAACTTAATTTTTAACTTTTGACTCTTGGAATAGCACTTAGCTTAAAAGACACATTGTATAGCTGTACGAAAATATTTTCTTTATATCTTTATCAGCATTTTTTTTTTTTTTTGAGACAGAGTCTCGCTCGGTTGCCCAGGCTGGAGTGCAGTGGCATGACCTCGGCTGGCTGCAACCTTCGCCTCCTGGGTTCAAGAGATTCTTCTGACTCAGCCTTCTGAGTAGCTGGGACCACAGGTGTGTGCCACCACGCCTGGCTAAGTTTTTGTATTTTTAGTAAAGACTGGGTTTCACTGTGTTAGCCAGGATGGTCTCGATCTCCTGACCTCGTGATCCACCCGTCTCATCCTCCCAAAGTGCTGGGATTACAGGTGTGAGCCACCATGCCCGGCCAGCTTTTTTTCTATTTAAAAACGTTTTATTTTTACTTTTTAAGCTTTTTTTTTGTTGTTGAAAAGTTAGACACAGACATACACATTAGCCTAGGACTACATAGGGTCAAGATGATCAAGAAGTCACTAGGTGATAGGAAATTTTTATCTCTATTTTAATCTTATGAGACCACCATTGTATATGTGGTCCATCATTGACCAAAATGTCTTTGTGGTGCATAACTGTAATGTTTAAAAATAATATATTTATGGAATCATATTATATATTATACATATTGTACATATTCTAATCATATTGTATGTGGCATGGAAAATCATGATTTTTCATTCAGCGTTATGAGAGTCATTCATGTAGATGACGCCATGATAGAGGCAAGAGGGTGATTCCCCAGTGAGGGCCCCACCCTCAAGCCTGGAACTGTGACCCAAAGTAAGAACTATCCCTGTTTTTCCACGTGAATGTTGCCTTTTGGCCTACCCTGCCCTGCTCCCCATCCTGTGCCCATAAGAGCCCCAGACCCCAGACTCAGGAGACTCACGCAGAAGAGAGAAGGGTCTGAATGTTGAGAGTAGAAGCAGCAGCTGGATGTCGGAGACTATGTTTGGAGAAGAGTTTGGCCAGGAACGGTTAGACTCTAGGAAAAGATTATCTTCCTACTACACCCCCTTTTCAGCTTCCCTTTCCACTGAGAGCCAATTCCACCATCAATAAAGTCCTCCACATTCACAACAGTTCAATTCATTCATGTGACTTGATTTTTCCTGGATGCTTGACAAGAACTCAGGTACCAAGAGGGCAGGGTGTAAAAGGTCATCACCATGAACTCGACTGAGCTGCTTAACAGCCATCTGCAGACGGCAAATGCTGAAAGAGCACTGATTGTTAACACATGCCCTCTGGGGCTCTGGGGGTTGCAGACACCCCCTACTAAAAGAGCAACATAACATGCTTGGATGCTGCCACAGGGCCCACATAGAGTCTGCTCCCATCAGAGAGAAGCAGCCGGCTCCAGCGTTGGTTCACTCTAGTTCTCGCACTTGTCCACTTGTGTGCTTCCTTCCATATGGGATTGAATGTGGTGGCGGAGTAAATGAGCCACTCCTATTTAAGTCCTGTGAAGGGGTCAGAGAACGCTCCCATTTCATAGGTATATACAGCCTTTTACTATATTCATTTGCATAGCTATATGGTATTTAATTATATGAATATATCACAATCTATACATTAATTTTCTTTTTGATGGATGATTACGTTGCTTTCAGTTTTTGCTACCATGAACAATACTGTAATGAACAGTCTTATATGTACCTCCTGATGTGTGTGAGTTTCTCTAAGGTATTTACCTAGGAAGAAAATTCCTTAGTCATAGGATGTGTATTTTAAACTTCTCTAGATATTGCCAAACTGTTATCCAAAGTGACTGCATGTATCCTTTCAAAATTTATTTATTGACCAAGAGTGGTATGTATGTATAATAGTCAGGTTTTGGAATTGTATTGATTTATTTATCAATGTCCTTTTCTTTCAAAAGGCATGATTCTGGCAAGAGGTGGGGCTGGGATTTGAACCCAGGACTTCACTTCAAACTCTGTGCACTTTCTGTTGTTTCATATTTTGTCTCCTCTACCTGAAGGCATCCTACTTCCTTGCATATGAGATTTGAGCCTAAGTGAAAGTATGAGTTCATGTGTAGCTTGGGTGGTACTTTGTTTATGCCCTAATCCTTGACTCCCTTTCTTTTGCTGGTGGTGGGGTTCAGGACGTACTACACCAAAATAGGGCATTTTGGCATTTGACAAAACAGCAGAAGCTGGAGGGTCACTCTCACCTTCCCCTTCCCTTCTCCTCTGAAACAAATCATAAACCTAGTAAGGATTCTCTGATCTTTCCCTGATGCAAGTCATAAGACCCTCATGTGAGAGGCAGCCTCCCTATATTCAGAGGAAGGGAGCCCCCTTATTTTTAAAGACACAGGGATGCAGAAGAATCTAACACCTAGGTCTTGTTAAGTTTACCCCAGTTTATTACCATTAGATCATACCCTTTGTCCAATTGTGTTTTCTACAACTGTCCACTTCATCAAACCAAGCATAAAAAACACATAGGTTTACCCATTTCTTCAGGTCTTCATTTCCTTATGAAGGCCCCCATGTCATGTAAAACTTACATTAAATAGATTTCTATGCTTTTTTCTTGTTAATCTCTTTTGTTATAGGAGGCTTAGCCGTGAATCTAGTGATAGATGAGAAAATATATTTTTCTCCTGCACTGTAATGGAGCATTACTTTTTCTTTTCCTCATTCTTCTTCTAAATCTTAACTCCATTTTTTTTGAGACCCAAGTGATATGTGTCTCCTGTACGACTCTCTCCACTCCAGTATCATTTTGCTCGCTAGATTAACTACCCAGCAACTTTTTGGTGGGTATCTTTCTTGTAGGGACATTTTTTAAGACTATGTAATACCCTATTTCTCATCCAAGTGTTACCCACTTGTTTTAGCATCCATTGATGATTACCACTAAACACAGTTATTACTGTGTGATTGCCAATTAGTGATGTATAATCTTATTTAAACCTCAGAATAACCTCAAGAAATATGCTTTATTGTCATTGTGAGTATAGACAGCAGCAAGGAAATTAATATAAAGGGCTAGTTGTCGTATGTTACCATATGTTAAATAGCTTGATTTAGCCATTCCATAATGTATATCAAAACATCATATTGTATACTATAAACATGTAAGCAATTTTTACTTGCAAATTAAAAGAAGTTAAATTTGTAGAAGGAATGCTAAAGTCTCTTTATCCATCTCTAAGAACAGGGTTCTATGAACTTTTCAATACCTTATTCTATACCTTTAAAAAAAGGCAGCACAATTCGAAATAAAACTGCCCCAACAACTTGTATTTCATCTAAAGGAATCTATTTGCTACAGTTGGAAAAAAAAAAAAAAAAGAAAACCAAAACTTCTTCTACAAGGTGTTCTAAAGGCCTGTAGGCAGCTTCTGGACCCAAGTTGATGTTTTATTCTAATAGGACCTGCAGGGGTCAACTTCTCTTGTAAAGAAAGGCTAAAATTTCACTGTGCATCAAGAGATGTGTTCCTACTTCTAATCCTCATGTTTAAAAACATGTATACTGGGGGAAAGAATGCTTCACGTCCTTATCAAGTAGGGCATAACAAAATTGGAAATTGGTTCATGATTTATTGCACCTCCGGCGACACACTGAAGTGTGCAGTAAAATTAACTTTTGGTATATACAGTAGCTGCTTGCACAGCATGACTAAAGAAAGACCCTGTGAGTAGGAGAGGTTGCAGATGAATAAGGCCAGAAATGGAAAACTTCCATGGGTTCAAGCATCACAAACGTGTGTTGTTGGAATTTGTTAGCATTTGCATTCGATCTTTGTGGCTAGTAGGAATATAGACTCAGAAGGCCCTGCAGGTCCTCCTCAGTTCCTTCCTCCAGCCACCTGGACCTGTGAAAGTCCCTTTGATAACAAGGGTCTCTTTGTTTGCAGCTGAGTCAGGGCTGCTACCAGTCGGCAAGCAGAGAGTTGAGCAGAAGTCCAGACTGCAATTGCACAAGACCATATTGTTGCAGCCTCAGGGTTGTGAGGCATTTTTGGCGAGCAGGATATTTTGAACACCCACAGGAGCTCAGAGTTGTGGACATAGCCATGGACAGGGAGAATATTTGATAGCAGAGCCCTTTCTGGAAATTCCCATGTGGTGAACAAGAATGTGCAGTGTAATTTTGGTTTCATATTAAAATCCCTTGAAGCGGGCCCTAGGACTGTATGGGGTTCTCAGATCTTTCCCTTAATGAAATCACCAAATGCAACACTTTAGCATTAGGACCGCATTACAGTAAACCAAAGACGGGCTAATTTACATTTATGCCCACACCATTAATGTAAATTACTTATTAGCTATTTATGCTAAAGAGGAGCAATATAAAACATAAAGGTAGTTTATTAACTACATCTTGCCCTCTGAAATCTGCTGTGCATGGAGTTTACAATCAGTGATTTTCTTCCCCCCCTCCATGCACAGTTACTCTGCCTAATTAACATATTTATTAACAAATTACTGCCCCCTTTCTGCAATTTGCATTTTATAACACATCACTACAATGAAGTCAATAAGGCAGTCCCATGCCCTGCTTTTGTGATTCTACTGGAATGTTGCATTAGCCTTTTTGTCTCCTCTTGCTTTCATTTCTCTTTTAGGCAGGGGTAAAGAAAAATGGCATTTACAAACAATGATAATGCAAGAATAATGGGGATGTAAATGAGTTTCAGTCATCACATCCTTTTTTGAGACTATGGACAGGTGTGAGCAGGAATGTGAGTTGGGGAGGAACCTGTCACCCCAGATGCCCAGACTCCTATTAACTTTACTAGGGATGGCACCAACTTCAAGAGGCTGAAGAAGAGACCTGGAGCCAGCAAACAAGACATAAGGTTTTATTTGGGGGAACTTACATACAGGGAATATATAGGGACGGTCCAGAGGGAGTGGGCTGCACAGGAGAAACAACCACTTGTGAAAAGCATGCAGTTTATGCAGCACCTTCACTTAGCACCCTCTCCCTAGCAACCTCCTGGTGGCAGCCCTAATTTCTTAAATTGTTGCTGTCAAGTGCATCTGCCACAAGGGTCATTCTCAGAGTATGCTTAAGTTACTGTTGACAGGTGTTTCTACTATATAGGACCAAACCATGCATCTTATTCTCTGCCCCTAGGTCATCTCCTGCCTCAGCAATCTGGGAAGGCTGTACTTCTTATTTTTTCTCTCATACTGATAATTTCAGGACATAGACACCTGCTATAAGGAGTCAAGACCAAAAAGAATGTGGGATCAGTTCTTGTGATATTAAAAAAAAAGTACATATTTGTTATAACAAGTTTTAGAACTGGTTCTCAACCTTAACAATACTAATGCCTGAGTTTACGGCATAAACATTCAATAAAACTTTCTAGGAGTGGGTCCCAGGAGGTTCCAATGTGCAGCCAGGGTTGCCAGGGTTGTGAACTACTTCTCTCAAGGGCTTTCTAGACCAGGATTTCTAAAATCTTTGGGTATGGCAACACCCCCCCCTTTTTTTTTGTAAGGCCATCATCTAACTGAAAGTATGTACAACTTGAAAATCTAGTCTTATTAAAATTAAAAAATGAATTCACTTTTGAGAATTTGGGGTGAAGTTTAATATGTGGCATTGAAATAGTTGGAGTCCATACATAAGAATCATCAATCCTGGTTAGGGGACTTATCATTGATATGAGGGTGTGCCTTATTCTTTCAAAAGTGACTTCACTTTAAATCCAACCCTCAAAGCAACATTCACAGCAGGCTGTCTTAATACCACCTGAACCTAAGAGGAGCCGGTTGCTTCCTGAAATCCTGTTGGTCTCACCTGCGTTTCCCCTTTGAGCTCTCTCGTTGCTTTTTTATCTTGTTTTATGCGTAGACTTATGCTGCAGGAGCTAAGGAAGGCTTTCCCTGGAGGAAACCTTCTCTGAAGGTTTGCTGAAAATACTGACAATGGACAGATCAATAGGAGAAAAGGTGTACTAATTTATTTAATGTGCATAAGCCCAGGGGAATTGCATGAGAATGATCCCCCAACAACCCAGTGGGGGACAAATGTTTACATACTGTTCTTTACAGGGGATGAGGAAGTTGGGGAATGTAGGCAATTCTTTTAGGGGGTAGTAACTGACTATTAGGGAGAATGAATGAAACAGGGAGACAGAAATTAACTTGTAAATGATTCTTTTTGCAATTTGAATGAGCCCAAGAGGCAGACATTATCTTGTGAAAAAGTCTATCCAGGCGTGGTTGCATTCCTCAGTCTTCTTTTCTGTGATGGACAGTGAGATTTCAGAGCGGGGATGGAAGGCAATGTGTTCTCTTTGGCAGATCCAGTCTTAAGGTAGATAAGGGAATATCAGAGGACAGCCTCTTTCAGCATCTGCTGACCTTCAAGGGACTTTAATTTAAAATATCAGCATACTAGGGTGCTATATTTTGGAGTGGAATTCCCTGGGCTACTTCACCTATATATATAGTGTTTCCTTGCAAACAACTTGAAATGCCACAAAAAAGTAATGTAAATAACTAGAGTCGTTTGGAGAGATCTAATGGTTAAAAAGGGAGACATTAGCAAGGATGCAATATTAAGGAATCTTGTTGGTAGCTATGCTTGTTACAGTAGGTAGACGGTCAGACATGAGCAGGGCAGGAGAGGGACCTCGCCCCCACCAGGAATGGCAGTGTGTCTGGAATTGGTGGGTTCTCGGTCTCACTGACTTCAAGAATGAAGCCGCGGACCCTCGCGGTGAGTGTTATAGTTCTTAAAGGTGACGTGTCCAGAGTTTGTTCCTTCTGATGTTCGGACGCGTTCAGAGTTTCTTCCTTCTGGTGGGTTGTGGTCTCCCTGGCTTCAGGAATGAAGCTGCAGACCTTCACGGTGAGTGTTACAGCTCATAAAGGCAACGCGGACCCAAAGAGTGAGCAGCAGCAAGATTTACTGCAAAGAGCAAAAGAAAAAAGCTTCCACAATGTGGAAGGGGACCCAAGCGGGTTGCCACTGCTGGCTTGGGCAGCCTGCTTTTATTCCCTTATCTGGCCCCACCCACATCCTGCTGATTGGTTCATTTTACAGAGAGCTGATTGGCCCGTTTTGACAGGGTGCTGATTGGTGCGTTTACAATCCCTGAGCTAGATACAAAAGTTCTCCAAGTCCCCACTAGATTAGCTAGACACAGAGTGCTGATTGGTGTGTTTAAAACCTTGAGCTAGACACAGAGTGCTGATTGGTGTGTTTAAAACCTTGAGCTAGACACAGAGTGCTGATTGGTGTATTTACAATCCCTCAGCTAGACATAAAGGTTCTCCAAGTCCCCACTAGATTAGCTAGACACAGAGCACTGATTGGTGCATTTACAAACCTTGAGCTAGACACATGGTGCTGATTGGTGTGTTTACAAACCTTGAGCTAGACACAGAGTGCTGATTGGTGTATTTACAATCCCTTAGCTGGACATAAAGGTTCTCCAAGTCCCCACTAGACTCAGGATCCCACACTGGGGGTTGCAGGCAGAGCTGCCCGCCAGTCCCACACAGCGCACCTGCACTCCTCAGCCCTTGGGCGGTCGATGGGACCGGGTGCTATGGAGCAGGGAGAGGTGCTCCTCGGGGAGGTTCGGGCCACACAGGAGCCCATGGAAGTGGGGAGGCTTGGGCACGGTGGGCTGCAGGTCCCAAGCCCTGCCCTGTGGGGAGGCAGCTGAGGCCCAGCGAGAATTCGAGTGCAGTGCTGGCGGGCTGGCTCTGCTGGGGGACCTGGCGCACCTTCTGCAGCTGCTGGCCTGGGTGCTAAGCCCCTCACTGCCCGGGCCGGCGGTGCCACCTGGGCCACTCCAAGTGCGGGGCCTACCGAGCCCACGCCCACCCGGAACTCGCACTGGCCAGCGAGCGCTGCGCGCAGCCCCCGTTCCTGCCCGCGCTTCTCCCTCCACACCTCCCCGCAAGCAGAGGGAGCCGGCTCTGGCTTTGGCCAGCCCAGAAAGAGGCTCCCACAGTACAGCGGCGGGCTGAAGGGCTCCTCAATTGCGGCCAGAGTGGGCGCCGAGAGTGAGCGAGGGCTGCGAGGGCTGCCAGCACGCTGTCACCTCTCAGCAGGAAACCATCAGGTGATGGTCAGGCAGTTGTTAAGCTGTCTCTAAAATAATAATTGGTCACAGCCAGTGCCAGGGAAAGGCAGTTTCTCAATAATTTTTGTCTCCCTGGTCCATTCATTCTTCCTAATAATCATTTACTACCCCTTTAAAGAATTGCCTACATTCCCCAACTTCCCCATCCCCTGTGAAGAAGGGTATATAAGCATCTGTGCCCCATTGGGTTGTTGGGGAATCACGCTGGATTTATGTACATTCAATAAATTAGTATGCCTTTTCTCCTATTAATCTGTCCATTGTCAGTATTTTTAGCAATTGAGAAACTGCTTTTCAATCACCTGAAACTGGTGATCAGCAGCTTACCAATAAGATCTCAGGAGTCAGGCAAATGGGCCCAAGCATGCACATTAAGAGGCAAAATGGTGGCCATAAAGGGAAGAACACCTCAGGTAGGCATGCATACAACTCCAGCAAATACACTGTGCATGCTCACCTCCCAAATGCTAGCAGGCTACTGCGCTGTGTGGGCAGCTCACCCCAAGGGAATAATCAAGAGAGAAGGGATGTAAGACCCTGGAAGAATGGCAACATATAAAACCCCAAGTCAAAAGGTGAAACCTTGCACTTGTCCTCCAAGATGGCTGCTTGGCCCTCTTCCAAGTGTACTTTACTTTCTTTTCATTTGTGTTCTAAAGCTTTCTAATAAACTTTCACTTCTGTTCTAAAACGTGCCTCAGTCTCTTTTTCTGCCTTATGCCCCTCAGTCAAATTCTTTCTTCTAAGGAGGCAAGAATTGAGGTTGCTGTAGACCTGTATGGATATGCTGCCGGTGACTTGGATACTCGCCACAGCTAACGTACTTTTCCCGAGGACCCTCTCTTCCTCCTCTTTTCACAGTTGTAGCATGGGCTGAGAAATTGCTGTAGAGAATGGGCGCCACAATCATATCTTCTCACTCTACCCTCTCTGTGATCCCATCACTCATGATTTCTTTGTCAGTAGCTTATATCTGTGTCAGGACAAGATTAAGAGACTGAGTGGACTGCTGAAAGATATGTGTAAAACCAAGGCCCACAAAGAAGGGAGAATCGACTCATGGTTTTCAATGATTTCTTAGTTCAGAAAGAGGCTCTAGGTCAGAAGTCTCTAACTTGTATGAATTGGCTCCATGACACTCAGGTGCAATAAAAAAGCATTTATCTTTATATTTTAAACATCAAATTATATATGGCTTATTATGTTTATTTTTTAAGAGCCTGTAGTGTGTCCAGTTCTTCATAAAGTACTCTTGTCATTGAAACCGCCTCACAAAAATTATAACAGAGAAATCTGACCTTACTGATTCCATCTTGTTGCTTTTTTTTTTTCTTTTTTTTTTGAGACAGAGTCTCACTCTGTCACCCAGGCTGGAGTGCAGTGCATGATCTTGGCTCACTGCAAGCTCCACCTCCTGGGTTCATGCCATTTTCCTGCCTCAGCCTCCTGAGTAGCTGGGACTACAGGCACCCGCCACCATGCCCGGCTAATTTTTTGTATTTTTAGTAGAGACGGGGTTTCACCATGTTAGCCAGGTTGGTCTCGATCTCCTGACCTCGTGATCCACCTGCCTCGGCCTCCCAAAGTGCTGGGATTACAGGCGTGAGCCACTGCGCCTGGCCCCATCTTGTTTCTAAACTCACAAGCTAACTGCCTTTGTTAACTTTAAAACAAATATGATAACAGTTTCCTCCCAAAACTAACTCCCTCCTTGCTTGGGGACCAAAATTGCTTTTGTGATACTAATGAAAGGCAATAAGATTAGCATTACGGGAGGGTCCTGGATTCTGCTGAGATGTAGGTGTAAACAATAACCAGTATTGTTCCCTAGCTTGCTTTTCTAAAATTGTTTACTGTCAAGAGTCACCTAGCCAGAGATCACAAGATTTGAAACTTTCCTAATTGTTCCTATAGATAATACACCTAAGGTTGGTTTTTGAAATATTTTTTAGGCTTTTGCATTCTGGCAACTGACTGACTCCACCTGGACCCATGATTCACCTGGTCTTGTGACCCCCCTGCCCCCCAGAAATTGACTCAGCACCGAAGACATTTGGGACATTACTATGATTTCATCTCTAACCAATCAGCAGCACCCATTCTATAGCCTTCTGCCCACAAAATTATCCTTCAAAACCCTAGACTCTGAGCTCTCAGGGCGGTGGATTTGAGAATTATCTCTCATCCTTCTGCTTGGCTGGCCTAGTGATTATGAAACTCCTCTTTGCTGCAAAACCTGCTGTTCTCAGTGCATTGGCTCTCCTGGGCAGCAGGCAAGAAGAACCTGTCAGGATGTCATATCACGCTCCTGATTCTTGAGTGAGAGGCCATCTTAGAGCACATGTTCTCTATATATGTGTCTTCTCCTCTCTGTGAGGTTTGCTTAAGACTAGTGTCAGGAAAAGGCATCGGGACAGTGTATCCTACTTCATTAGAATAAAACTTAAGTGCCCAGTCCAGTGACAATTCCATAGAGCTATTTTGTTTCTCTTCAAGCTCCTATTTGTCCAAACAGTGATCCCAGACTAGGGACCAGATATCTGGCTGTCTTGACATGGCCCCAAATACATAATAACATTAATAAGCATCAACCTTATTAGTTTAGCACTTTAATTTCTTACTTCTAATTAAGCCAGTTAATTTTAATCCTGAGTATCAAGGAAGTGCAAAAAGACCCTAAAGCAGGTTTCTTAGCTTGGGATTAATTCATAGGTCCCCTGAGGGTCTGGCTGGGCTTTAGTAGGCTTGTGAACCTCCTGAAATTTAATGAAAAAATGTGAGTGAATTTTGTATACTGTTTTTTGGTGAGAGGGTTTGAGACATCTATCAGATTCTCAAGGTGATTTGTGGGCTTAAATAGGTTAATGCCTATCATTGATTCTGGATTTTAGGATTGTGAAAAATCTGCCATATTGATAGGGTGGCACCTTCAGGATAAGTCCTTAAAAACAAATATTTATAGCTTTTTTTTGTGTTTTGTATACTTTTTGTATACTTTCTTTGGTGACAGGGTTTGAGACATCTATCAGATTCTCAAGGTGATTTATGGGCTTAAATATGTTAATACCTATTATTGATTCTGGATTATGAAAAATGTGCATTATGTTGATAGGGTGGGATCTTCAAGATAAGTCCTTAAAAACAAATATAGCCACCATGGGTGTGCTAAATTATACAAATCTGACTTCTCAGTTCTTTTGCTTTGAGACAGGGTCTCATTCTGTGACCCAAGCTGGAGTGCCGTGGCACAATCTTGGTTCAGTGCAACCTCTGCTTCCCAGGCTCAAGAGATCCTCCCACCTCAGCCTCCTGAGTAGCTGGGAATGCAGGTGTGTGCCACCATGCCCGGCTAATTTTCATATTTTTTGTAGATGGGGTTTCGCCATGTTGCCCAGTCTGGTCTCAAGCTCCTGAGCTTAAGCAAAATCCTCCCACCTTGGTCTCCCAAAGTGCTGGGATTATAGGTGTGAGCCACTGCACCCAGCCTGACTTCTCAGTTCTAAAGCCCCTTCTGATTCTCATTCCCTTATGTGTCAGGTTACCCAGGATAGGGATCCACAAGTGCCAAATGAATGCAGGGGATATGTGGAACCATAGGATCAGGCATTTCCTAGGCTCAGTCTGCCCTGGCTTCAAAGGAAATGAAAAAACATTTTTTAAAAGAAGACACACAAATGACCAACAAGCATATGAAAAAATGCTCAACATCATTCATCATGCAAATTACAACCATAATGAGATATCATCTTATGCCAATCTGAATGGCTATTATTAAAAAGTCAAAAAAATAACAGATGTCAGCAGGATGGAGAAAAAAGAGAATGCTTATACTGTAAACTAGTACAACCTTTATCAGAAAAAGTATGGTGATTTCTCAAAGAACTAAAAATACAACTACCATTTGATCCAGCAATCCCACTCCTGGGTATCTACCCAAAGGAAAAGAAATCATATCAAAAAGATACTTGTATGTTTATCACAGCACTATTTACAATAGCAAAGATATGGAATCAACCTAAGTGTTCATCAGTGGATGATTAGATAGAGAAAATGTATCTATATTTACAATGGAATACTATTCAGCCATAAAAAATGAAATCATGTATTTTGCAGCAACATGGATGGAGCTGAGGGCCATTAACTTATGTGAAACAACACAGAAACAGTAAAATACCACATGTTCCCACTTATAAGTGGGAGCTAAATAATATATAGATATGGACGTAGAGTATGGAATAATAGACATTGGAGACTTGGAAGGGTGGGAGGAGGTGAGAGATGAGAAATTCATGAGTACAATACGCATTATTTAGGTGATGGTGACACTAAACACTCAGACTTCACCATCATGCAATATCTCTATGTAAAAACAACTCCGGCTGGGTGTGGTGGCTCATGCCTCTCATCCCAGCACTTTGGGAGGCCGAGGCAGGCAGATCACTTGAGGTCAGGAGTTTGAGACCAGCCTTGCCAACATGATAAAACTCCATCTCTACTGAAAATACAAAAAAGTAGCCAGGCATGGTGGCACATACTTGTAATCCCAGCCACTTGGGAGGCTGAGGCAGGAGAATTGCTTGAACCTAGGAGATGGAGGTTGCAGTGAGCTGAGATGGCGCCACTGCACTCCAGCCTGAGCAATAGAGCAAAACTCTGTTTCAAAACAACCCCAAAACTCCCTGCACTTGTACCCCTTAAAAGTATACCAAAAAAAAAAAAACCTGCCCTGGTTCCTGGTAGAACTGCATAACTCAAGTGAAGCTGAGGGGGCTGGGTGTCATGGGGAGCTGGAGAGGCATCAGCCACAGCCGTGTGATGACATTTGGTACATTTCCCTATTGGAGCAGGGGAATCCTTAGTCCGGTCTCCTGGAAAAAGCAAGCAGTGACTACTGATTCCTTTCATCCCTGCAAAATAATAGACTCGGGGGTTTCTCTGAGGAAATAGGGCCACATGGTGGTACATGAATTTCATTACTCTTATTATCATCACTCTGATTTTAATTTGATTTAAAAATTTTATTGGTCCTAATTGTAGCAGTTATGAATGTTTATGTTATTTTCTGCCATTTCTAATTTCTGCAAAGAATACAGATCTCTTCTTCTCGATAACTGAAAATGACTTCTGCTTAATGGATTCATGCATTCATATAGAATCTCAATCTTTGGCTTTGACATTAAGGGTTAGTGCATATTATTAGCTCTTTTAAAAATTATATATTTTTAAATCCAGTAATTTCTGATCTGTATGATCTAATAGTCTGATTTTTTTTATTATGGAGGAAAATTAGTCAATTTGGAATGCAAGAAAAAGCTAAATACACATATTTTTATATGCAAAAATAATAATAGTGCCTAATGATACTTTGCTAAAGATTTTATTTGAAAAATTTCATCTGAAGTAATGCCCGATGGGGATCTCTGTAGATAATGGGTAAGAGTGAGTGTTTGCCTTTGTACCAGGCACACTTCTAGGTCTTAAGGGGTTAAAAGATATTTGGTCCACCTTTGTTAGAACAGGCTGTTATATTAGGAAGATTTGGATAAATACTCAGGAAAGGCCTTGTAAGAGAATAACCTGTTGCAGTCTATTTGTGTTATGGTCACCATATGCATAAGCTAATTTTAGATATTAAAACTCTAATTATAAAAGACCACTTCCCTGAGGGGCGGACCATGTGGGGAAGAGGGAAGAGGGAAGGGTGCGGCCCTGAGGGATGAGTCGCAGAGCCAGGGAGTGGGTGGGTGGAGGTGATAACTGACCAGCCTGTGTAGGTTCATCCCTTGGGGTGCCCTGTATCCCAAGGGAGAAACTCAAATCGGGTTTGCTCCTCTGATTGTAATTGAGAAGACGGTGTCCTTAGTTGGAGGACTTCCATAGATAGCCCTCACATATTGAGAAATAAAAATAAGCTGCAATTTTGACCCGGGGCAGGGAAGTCAGAGAGAACTACCCTAAATAATACGGCGCACATTGCACTAAGTTGTCTGTGGGTCGAGAGCAGTTACTGGCAGGAGATTTGGGGTTCAGTAAAGAGGTCTCAAGCTTTTACTGAGATTCTTGAGATTAGAGTCCTTTATGTCTTTGTCTGATCCTATTTGCAATTTCTTATTTTCCCCAGTATCTTGTTTTTTTTTTTTTTAAATTGCTGCTTGAACTGAACTGCTTATCCCAGTTATATTAAGGCAAATAAAGGAAGGGTGTTATTTCTGGACTTGGATTCAGAGAAGAACAATAGGAGAAGACCTGAGGGCTGTAGATGTGGGTCTAAGTGGCCCAGTTCAATCGACCGAGCACCTGCCCTGCTTGCTGTAGATGCAGGTGCGAGGCAGTACTGGGTTTTTGATCCGGATTTGAAGCCCTGTGCTGTCACTTTATAACTATGTGACTTAGAGCAAAATCACTAAAACTCAGCATCTCAGTTTTCTCATCTAGATAATGGGGATAATAATACTTGTCTCATGAAACTGATGCTGCATGAAATGAGATAATGTAGTGAGTCCTCAAGCAAGGTGGTTGCTGTGTTGGCGCTGACCGTGGTGTTAATGTTGCTGTGATTCCTGCGTGGATACATTTTCAATTCAATGCTTTAAATGCTATTTATAATGAAGATGGGGCAAGATACTTAACTGAGATTTAAATGGTGTTTTCTCTCTCTGTTCCCCCACTCTTTCAAACAGAAAGCTGAGCCCTTTTTGTGTCCCTTTGTCTCAGGGAGGGTCCTATTTTTCATGAAACTCTGAATAAGGAGTCCTGGGAAGGAGGGGTCAGATAGAGAAGTCTTAGAAGACACTGAGAATGGGAGGAGGTGTGTGGGTGGGTCCTGGAACAGCAGGCAGCAGAGCTTGGCTTGGAGGCAGCTCCCTGTGGAGGACAGGCGTCTAAGAGGCTGGGCTGAGTGGTGCACCTGGGGGTTCCTGGGCCTTGGGCTTGAGGCCACAGGATGTCCATCCAGTCTGGCTGCAGATTTCAGGACCCTGAACATGGCTTGGAAGAGGGGCCATGAGGACCGGGACAACGGCATCTTACCAGTCACCCACCTGTATGAGCAGAGTGAAAATAATGAGAGGGGTCTCTTGACGGTTTGCTAACACTGTGGAGGGCAATTCCTGGCCAGAATGAAGGCTGAGGCTTCTGCCAGCTCACTAGGGGGCATGCTCAGAGTTAGGTTTCATTTCATGTAGGTAAAATGAAGATAGTGATGTTTTTGTATACTTGATTTTGGTTGAAATTCACACATATTACAGATCTATGCATAGATTTCAAGAGTACAGAAAAGGCACACCCGACCTAGGCCAGGGTGTAGTGAAAGAGTTCCTTAAAGAACTGACACCTGAGTTAAATCTCAAATGATGAACAGGGTTATCCGTGGAGAGGGGTTGGGGAAAGGAGTTCGAGGCAGACAGAACAGCATGAGATTGCATTGTGTGTGTGGAGAACAACAGATAATTTAGAGTTGCTGCATGTAACTAACTGCATTGAGAATGTTGAGAAATGATTCTAGACCAGCACTGCCTGTTAGAAGTTTCTGTAACAGTGGTGTATTTGCTTTCTTTTGAGGCTGTAACAAATTACCACAAAATTAGTGACTTACAGTAACACAAATTTATTATCTCACAATTCTGGAGGTCAGAAGTCCAAAATGTGTCTTGCTGTGCTGGGCTAGAATCAAGGTACCACCAGGGATATGTTTTTTTCTAGAAGTTCTCATGGAAAATCAATTTTCCCGCTTTTCCAAGTTCCAGGAGGCTGCCTGAGTTCCTTGGCCTGCACCCTTTTCTTCCAGTTTCAAAGCTAGCAATGCTGGCCGAGTCTTCATCACACTGAGTCACTCCGACGCTGACTCTTCTGCTTCCCTCCCTCACATTTAAGGATTTTTGTGATTACACTGTGCTCAGGCTTGTAGCCCAGGATAATCTATTTTCAGGTCACTTGATTAGCAATCTTAATGCTGTCCACTACCTTAGTTCCTCTTGCCATGCAACCACATATTCACATGTTTTGGGGATTAGGACATGGACATCTTTGGAAGGCCGTTATGCTGCCTACCACAGATAGAAACATTCTATATCTGTGCTGTCTAATATAGTAGACACTAGCCACATGTGGCTATTTAAATTTAAACCAATTAAAATAAATAAAACTAAATATTCAGTCTCTCAGTCACCCTAGCCACAGTTCACGTGCTCATAGCCACATGTGGTTATCGGTTACTGTATTGGACAGTACTGCTCTAGAAGGAGGCTGCTGCCAGATAAGTTAGGCCCCAGGACTTCTCAACCTCTTCCACTAAAGTACCCTTGAGAGTAGATGAGCCTGCACCTGTGGCATCAGTAGATGTGGGGTAGCTAATGAGACCTAATTCAAACACCAACTTTCTTTAGAGAAAGACATTTTTATTTTATCTAATAATATATTCAAGTTTATGTTATTAAACAAGTGTATATATTTCCATGTCTTCAAGTAAAACCAGCATTCTGGGAAAGTCACCATGTTTATTCTGGAACTCTCCTGGCACATTGCCATACATTCCAGTGGTGATACGCATACTGACAGAAGTCCAGCTGTGGAGATTTCTGGGCAGAGGAGGAATATGGTCCCATTTGAAGAGGGACCCCAGAGAGCAGTGGGGGCAGGAGAAGGGGGACGCCTTTGACAGGACGTAGACTAGAGGTAAAGAGACCAGCTAAGAGGCTGTAGGAGGACAACTACGTATCCTTGCCCTCTTGAACCCAGGTGATGGTATGTCACTTGCTTGGGCCAATGAAATGTGGGGCAGAAGCTCTGAAAGTCAGTTCCTGCTTTGTGATACTCAGTTTTCCCAGAGCGCAGACAGTGTGGGCAGTGCTGCAGCTTCTCATGGTGGACATATCATGTGAGCAAGAAATTAGCAGATATTATTGTCAAGATTTTAGGATTATTTGTTAGCACGGCAGAGCTTAGCTTATCCATATTGGCACAGAGATGGTCCAGGATACTTGCACAGAGGCCTTGGCTGTATAAAATGTCTATTAGAGAGATGTTGACTTAAAATGGCTAAAGCTCGTGGGTGATTCCAAGCCTTAAGCTAGGTTTATGCTGTTTGCTTGTCTTTATACAACAATAATTCTTTTTTTTCCAAGTTAAGATTCTTTTTACTATTTAGTTTATGCTCTTAGACAAATCAAATTACGTAGAGCCAAGATCATTTTCATGAGAATACTGTCTGATTGGATTTGGGTAGCAAGAACAGAGCATGGAAGCATAATTTAGCAGAGACAAGATTTTTCTGTTCACTAGAATTGTTGGAAATTGAGAAGATGGGTTTGCATCTTTTATGTGACTTTCTTCCCTGGTTTATTCCATTGAGTTGTCATTAGTTTGAGATTAACCTTCTAATCCCAATAGATAGAATTTTGGTAGTAATTTTTTGAAATAATTGAGCAATAAAAACAAGTTAATGCTTGACTTGGATAGTTTTTTCATTTACCTAATCAGTAATAAGTAATACTATCTGTTTCCTCAGAGCAGTAAATAATAGTACTATCACATCTGATAAAACATATCATATACCAGGCCCCAAATTGGAATGTATGTCCCACATACAATGAGTCTTCTTCTGAGCACAGAGATTTTAATAGTCAGAAGAGATCCAGTAGCAGCATGGAAAAATGCTGTGAATTGCCCACAGTGGTTATGACATTTTTCTGTCCAATTTTGAGGAGTTTATGTTATTGTTACCTGGCCTATTTGTGGGCCTAAATGAAGGCTTGGAAAGTAAGTGGAGTTACTGGTGGGGGAGGAGAACAAGTATATTAAAATAGGTGGCATGAGCCAAAAGGTGTATAATGAGTTGACTGAGGCCCACTGTTCACCTGGATGGGTGTCTGTTTCCTTTTTCGTTTCTGGTAGGATAATACAAAAATATCCTTCGTTGTTCTTGTTGGCCAAAGCATGAATCTTCAAAAACAGAGGAGCCGCAATGAATGTGCTTTTCTTGGGCCCTTCAGTGGTGGTGGTCAGGGGAGGATGGGGGTAAATAGGGTTGGTGTGCAACCTCATCAGGACTCAAAATGTTGTCGGCTATTTGCTGCTTTTGCTTCTGTCGACAAAATTCTCCCCGTGTGAAGGGGAAAAATGTCAGGGAGGAAGATGTATTAGGTGGTAACTTTGTTCTTTTTTAACATTCTTAGGCTGTTTTTAGAAAGGGACAGGAAAATTTTCATACATTTCCTGAGGATATGGGTATGCAAAATCATAAACTCTATATTTTTGATGGGTATTAGTATATACCCACTCTGCACTCAATACCTAGAGCAGAGTTGATGATTTTTTTCCCTTGCCAAGAGAGGAATTTTGCTAATAGAAGCTTTTCTATGTAATGAGCAAAAATAACTATATAGTAAAGCAGAGTGTCTTACGTAAATTGTAAAGTGACTCACATTTGTTCCTAGGAGATGTAGTAAAATAAAAGATTGTTTTTCTGACTGAAGAGTTGACAGTAAGAAAATCACAGCTATATGGCCAGGTGCGGTGGCTCACACCTGTAATCCCAGCACTTTGGGAGGCCGAGGCGGGCGGATCATGAGGTCAGGAGATCAAGACCATCTTGGCTAACACAGTGAAACCCTGTCTCTACTTAAAAAAAAAAAAAAAAAAAAAAAAGAAAATCACAGCTATATCAATATATTATAAGGGAGAGATGATAGGTGTAGAATTCTGTAATAGATGATAAATTAACAAAGTAATAAAATGAGTATAACTCCACAAAGAGAGGCCAGTGTAACGTGAGGTCCATGTAGGAGACAAGAAAATGCATGCATCATGAATTTGACCCCAAATTAGTGATAGCTGTAACAAATATTGATTAAACATTAAATTACCTACAATTTTGCATGCCTCCTTAGGAGTAGTTTAAATGCCCTGGGCTTTTAACAGAGGTAATCCAATGAAGTTTTAACCTATGTTTTCTTTTTCTCTTACAGTAAATTTCCACGTAGAAGACAGGCACTGTTGACCTTTATCACTGACCTTAAAGCAGCAGATGTTTCATAAGCAAGTGTTATTGTTGATTATGGGGCTTCTTCCTCCAAAAATTATTTTCTAAAATGAGACTGATTATTCCATCTGCAATAGCACAAAAATATGAAATACTTAGGGATAATCTTAACAAGAAATGTTTAGGTCCAATATGAAAAAAATTGTAAACTTTACCAAGGGAAATGAGAGAAGACCTTATGTTCTTTGGTGGGATTGGGGTTAAAAGCTTTAAAGGTATGAATTCTGTTCATACTTTTAAAAACATGTTTAATAGAATTCTAATTATTATTTGTGTAAGGTATTTTGGGAACTACACATAATAGCAAAATTGTTCTTGGAGAAAAAAATAGAGAATGGCCAAAACATTTTTTGACAAAAAATTATAATGAGAGAGCAGCTGTATTTTAACTGGGTTAAAACGTATTATACAACTTCACACCCATTATAATGGCTATTATCAAAAAACAGAAAACAAGTGTCAGTGAGAATATGGAGGAATTAGAACCATTGTGCATTGCTGGTGGAAATGTCAAATGGTGCGGCAGCTCTAGAAAACAGTATGGCAATTCCTAAAAAAGGAATTTTTTTTTTGCTTTATATATATTATTTTTTCTAAATTTACAATAGAAAGTAAATATTGTCCCTCCCATTTTTTACAGTGGAAAATTGAAGGCCAGAATGACTGAAAATAGTGTAGTGCTCAAACAGAAGAATATTTTGCCAGATATTTTCTTCCTCTCTTAAAAAATTAAACATAGATTTACCATTTGACCCAGCAATGACACTTCTGGGTATATACACAAAAGAACTGAAAGCAAAGACTTGAACAAATGTTTGTACAACCATGTTCATAGCAACATTTTCACAACAGCTGAATGGTAGAAACAACTCATGTCCATTGACAGATTAATGAGTAAACAAAATGTGGTATATACATGCAATGGAATATTATTCAGCCTTAAAAAGGAAGGACGTTCTGACACACGCTACAATATGAGTGAACCTTGAAGACCTCATGCTAAGTTGAAATAAGCCAGACACAAAAGGGCATATTTTATATAACTCCACTTATATGAGGTACCTAGAATAATCAAATACATGGAGAGTAGAATGGAGCACGGGCTGGGGAATTGGGAAATGAGGAGTTATTGTTTAATGGGTACAGAGTTTCAGTTTGGGAAGAATGGGAAGATGAAAAAATTCTAGAGACTGATGGTGATAATGATTTCACAACAATGTGAGTATACTTTTTTTTTTTTGTATTTTTAGTAGAGATGGGATTTTGCCATGTTGGGGAGGCTGGTCTCGAACTCCTGTACTCAAGTGATTTGCCTACCTTGGCCGCCCAAAGTGCTGGGATTACAGGCATGAGCCACCATGCCCAGCCACAATGTGAATATACTTAATGCCACTGAACTGTATACTTCAAAATAGTTAAAATGGTAAATTTTGTGATGGCATGTATTACCAAAATAAAAAAATACTATAAATTGTATTACAGAGTTATAGTAGATAAAGTAGCAGAATAATTGCTCAAGACTGCTGCTCAGTTCAACATAACCACATAAAGAGACTCTATTATGCTAATGGATTTAAATCTGATATAAATAGTCATCATAAGGAAGTTGGAAAAAGATTTATTGAATGATTGGAGTTTGTGTTTCAGTTCAACAGTCTGCTGGCACTGTGAACTTGAGAAAATGCCCTAATCACAGTTAATCTGTAAAATGGGAAAAGAAACAGGAAAAAGAAAGGATGATGCCAATGATTAAAATGATAAAGATGATGTTACCTGTCACGCGTCTATTCTGGGCTGGAATGGGAGTGGGAGTGGGTGAGGTGGAGTGGAGTGGGAAGGGGTGGAAATCTGTGGGTCTTTTCTGGGTGGAAAGAAGAAGTCGATCATGAAAATCACCTTTACCCTGGTCAGGTGATGGCTGCGAATGGCTCTCTTTGACACTGAAGATGTTCCAGGTGCTTCTGGGATTGGGGCTGTGGGGAATCATGTGGCGTGGGCTACATCCCTCTCCCTGGTGAGCTAACACAAACACACAAAACCCTAAAGAAATTTCTTTCAGTTCCTTACTCCAAGTCATGATAACAGAGTATCCAGAGTATAAAGAAAGGGCATCATAGGGGTGAGAACAAAATGTGAGGGGTTGCAGCTTTATTTTGGTTAAATTATCTTTGTGCTCTACAAACAAGGAGGGCTTCCCTGACCAGACAATTGGGATGCTCCCATAAGGGTACTCTCTTAGGATAGAGTGTTCAGCCAGACCCTCTTCTCTCTTTTGTCTCCAGAAGTCTCCATCTCTCTTTGTCCCCACTCCTCGCACGCCTCAATCATCCTCATTCTCTTATCACAGGGCGTGAGTCATAGCTAGTCTCCCTCAAGCCCTCCTTTTGCTGGGTAGACAGAGTAGAAGCTCTAAGACCTGGGGAGAGAGGGGAGAGAGAGCAGAAGAGGAAGGATGATAGGTGGTCTTGACTTCAGGGGCAGCTTACCTTTTTCATTTCCCTTTTCAAAAATATTTCCCCCAGATATTAAAAAAACACCCAGATTTTACACTGTGAGAATTTTCTCACTGGATCTCCTTGAAGAATCACTTGCTAGTACAGTTCTTGGTTGTCATGTAAAAATAGTGTATATCTTCTTGCTGACCTTGAGTTATTTGACAAAACCTGCTTTTATTACTATTTATTTTGCCTTAGGAAGCCCACATCCATGTGCTGTTCCAGGTTTATTCCTTTTCTTTCTTTGTTGTAGTTGGGAAGCAGATGTCCTGCAGGGGCCCTGCAGTAATGGTAGTAGTTATAATATTGACGTGATTGCTGCTGTAAAAGAGATGCCAGCTTTTGTCTAAGAGGAATCTGAACAGGTCTGGGCTTATGTGTTGAATTGGTGGGGCAGACTTGCCAAAAGATTGTTATAAATTAAGGATTCTTTGGGGAAGGGATTCTTTAGGAAGACAGGAGAAACCGGGCATGATAACCAATCTTAGATCTCCAAAGGGGATGGTGACTTGTGCCTCTAATCAAAGTTCCCTCCTCAGAGAGACCTTCTCAGGTCATCTTATCTGAACTGATGCTCTCCCTACCCCATATCTCTTATAAAAAGATACTCCTTCATGCTTTAACATTTTTCTCTGTGGTGTTTATTATCTAAAATGATCTTACTTATTGCTTTGTTTGCTTATTTATCATCTTTTCTTTCATTGACCAGAAAGGAGGTTTCACATCAGGGACTTCTTTGTTTTTTATTTCTACTCTAGGCCCGTTGGCTAGAAGAGGGCCTACCGCAGAGTTGGTGTGCAATGACAGAATGAATATTGTCCAGAGAAGAAGCTGTCTCAGATTTTTCCCTAACACAGCCTCATAGAGGCTGTATAGAGAGAAGTTTATAAGCAAAAACTGAAAGACTAACTAGGAACCCTGGGGCCCATGGACCTTAACAGATCCTGGCCCCCATTCAACAGCAGGATTATTAGCCCACACCCCTTTTTCCCTTTAGCTGTTTGGATCCTCCAAGTGTCCCAGCTCAAGCCAGCATAAGAGCCACCTGAAACGTGTCCCACTGTGGGAGCCCAAGGCTTTAAGGCATTCTCATTCCTTTAGGAGCACTTAGGAAGATGGTGTTTCAGGGTTTCAGAATCCTCTGAGCATGAAACCCCAGACGTGACCTAGGTACCTCATTAGGTCACGTTTGGGGTTTGATGGCCCCTCTTTTCAATCCAGACTTTGACCATAAGTCAGAGAGAATGATATAGTCTCTGTGTTGTCCTCTGGAGGATCTAAGAGGGCCAAAGTATTATACAGGCAGCACATGACTACATAAGGAGGTTGCAGGAAGTAGGGAAAACATTAGACTTTGATCTTAGGTAGGTCCTAAGGTAGGTAGAATGCTAGTTCTTTCATTTGATAACTTTGAAACATATTCGAAGTATTTAACTTTTTTTTTTTTTTTTTTTTTTTTTT
>NW_026652298.1:18490380-18529640 GCF_009828535.3 Hylobates moloch | reverse complement strand
AAAAAAAAAAAAAGTTTTCACCAACATTCATTTTTTGTGTTGTTTTGAGACAGGGTCTCGCTCTGTTGCTCTGGCTGGAGTACAGTGGCTTGATCACAGCTCACTGCAGCCTCGAACGCCTAAGTCCTCCCACCTCAACCTCACAACCAGCTGGGACCTACAGGCACATACTGCCATGCTTGGTTAATTTTTAAATTTTTTTTTTTTTTTTTTGAGACGGAGTCTTGCTCTGTCACCCAGGCTGGAGTGCAGTGGCGCGATCTTGGCTCACTGCAAGCTCCGCCTCCCGGGTTCATGCCATTCTCCTGCCTCAGCCTCCTGAGTAGCTGGGACTACAGGCGCCCGCCACCATGCCCAGCTAATATTTGTATTTTTAGTAGAGACGGGGTTTCACCGTGTTAGCCAGGATAGTCTCGATCTCCTGACCTCGTGATCTGCCCGCCTCGGCCTCCCAAAGTGCTGGCGTGAGCCACCACGCCCGACCAGTATTTAACTTTTCTAAGCCTCAATTGTCTGTCAAATGTAAATAATAATATGTTGGTAAATTTGGAGTAATTCCCTATAGTCTGAGTCTCCTTACTGAACTGATTTGTATCTGCAGGGGTTGCATCCTTGGATTCAATGTACCAAAGATTAAAAATGTTTTAAAAAAGCGCCAATAAAACAATACAAAAAATACAGTATAACAACTATTTATTTATCATTTACATTGCAGTAGGTATTATAAGTAATCTAGAGATGATTTAAAGTATATGGGAGGATGTGTATATGTTATATGCAAACTCTGTGCCATTTTATGTAAGAGACTTGAGCATCCTCCGGTTCTGGTATCCTCAGGGGTCTTGGAACCAATCCCCTGTGGTTACAGAGGGATGACAGTATATGAATTAAGTCTTCTTCAAGGCCGATGATGCGAGTTACTCTGTGTTTCAAGCCATATATCTTGATGGGCAAAAGATTAAGCAGTTCAAACCAGACAATTGCTGTGACTATGTTTACAGATACCCAGAGATGCTTTCAGGAGGTAAGATTTGGGAAGACAATGGTCAACTGACCTATCCTCACCTCCCTCTGCAGCCTCATTCAGGTGCCAGTACCCATCACTCTGCTCTAAGCCCAGAGACTCAGATTCAGTGAAGAGTTTTACTGTCAGTTAAGGGGATGTTAGGAAAATGCCTGGTTTTAGCTCCATTTTCTTTATCTGTACACTAAAGGATAGATTTCAAAGGTCTCTTCCAGCTTTTAAGTTATATGGGATGACTTTTACTATCCAGAAGCGGATCCCCAGGGCAACATAGTTGTAGGAAGTTAGAGGTGAGGTTTCTATTGCTATTATGTTAGTTTTAGGACCAGGGAAACAGGAATACCTGAATCCACTTAGTACTCCTTCCCTCAGTTTTCTAGGTGAGGAGCTGTTTAAGAACAGTAGCTAAATGGATATGAAATCTCTGCTATATTAATAACTGACTGGTGAACACTGACCTCCAAAGCATGCCTCTGGCGGAAGCTGAGTTGGAGAATCCGGCTAAGGCATGAAGACTTAAGTGAGGCTGCTATGCTCTCCTTCTCGATTCTGAGATGACCGCCATTTCTGCGGAGGGCTCCCTACTGTAACCTGGCTAGATGATGAGTAGGCCACATAGAGATGCAGAAAGCCTGGTGAGGCCATCTTCTCAGGTTTAGGCCTAGAACAGAGGGACAGTTTAGGTGAGGATTCCAGAAACAGACTCTTGGGCTAGCATACAGGTGCAAGTGACTTATTAAGGAAGGGCCCCCGGGGGAGACCTGCAAGGGCATGGAGGAAGAGACTAGGGAAGGGGCAGAGCCAAGCAAGGGCGCATTCCAGATGAGCTCCCAGACTCAGCCTGATATCATGGAGAGCTCTGGAGTGTCACTGACATCTCAGGTTGTTTTCCCCTGAGGTGTGGACGTTGTGCTTTTTACTTCTGTGTATTCAGTCACTGGTTAGGTGGCGACTCGGGGGCAGGGGTGGTGGGTGGGACATCAACTCTTGGGCACCTATGGCTCTATGTACATCCGGGTGGAGTGGCTCCAGGCTAATCCTCTGAAGAAGGTGGTGGACTCCACCCTAGGAGCAAAGCAGCGCAGAGAAACTGGAGGATGGGACGCAGAACTGGTACAGGAGACCCAAGGTGATCTGGATAGGGAGGATGAGCCAGAGAGAAGAGGATGTTTCATATGGACTGCCTGCACAGAGCAAGGAGTGCGAAAGAGTGTGCCTCATGTGGTGTTGGCTGTCATCAGTGACTGTGCTGTGTTCTGACCCACGTGACCGTCTCTTTTCTTGGGGAGGGAGTTCGATGGATGAGAGGGAAGAGAGAGAGAGGCAGAAGCATGGGGAGGGAGGATAGAGATACCCCTGTCTCCAAAAGCCATCTCTGCCTTCCTCAGAGAGTGGTTGTTGGGGCCTGAAAACCATGAATGTAAGCATGCTATGGAAAGCATGAAATTCTAACTCATGTAAGCAGTTGTTAATAAGTGATTTGCCTGAGTTATGTAACTGTGGCGGAGTAGAGTTCAGATTTTGTGCTTGTAAGTTTAAGGACGCTCTTGTTGGATTATGTGATCTGCTAGTAGTTAGCACAGTTCTTTGTAAACTAGGATACGGAAAATAAACTTTGCAGTGGTTATTTTATGACATAATTCTATAGTCCCTCCACCCCCACCTCCAAAGACTAGTCTCTCAAAAACTCAGCTTTCACTGCTGATGGTGTAATAGTTTTGCCATAATATAAGCAGCTGGGTGTTTTTTTTTTTTTTTTTTAATTAACTCTGATGCCATAGGGCTTGGGACCATTGAACATAAGAACTGGCACTATCCCAGGGACAGGTGATCAAGGCAGAAGACCTCTGGTTTATGATTAGTGGCAAGACTGGTATCATTAGTGACACTAGAATATATGACACAGGGACCACATTTCCTGAGCAAAACAGTACCTCATATGGCCTGATGGTATTGGGACAGTTGCATGGAATATTTGAAATTGGAATGAACCTAGGATATGCATTATATCTAATCCCCTTAAATTGGTATTTATCAACCTTTTTATTTTTTTTTAACAAAACTAAGACTCATAGCAAAAAATACATTTAGGTGAGGCAGGCTGGTGCAGTGGTTAAGAGAATAGACTCTAGCAACCAATTGCTTAGGTCTGAATCCTGTCTCTGCCACTTGCCGGCTGGATGATCTTGGGTATGTTACTTAAATTCTCAGTGCCTGGTTCATTCAACTGTAAACGTAGGCTAAAATAGTCCCATCTCATGGATGATCTTGAAGATTAAATGAGTTAATACATGTAAATGCACTTAGTGCAGTCCCTGGCACATATTAAACCTTACATGAGTGTGCTAATAATATTTTTATATTTGACTCAGTACGCATATACTTCCACACACATATTTGAAACAGAAATTTATTATGTATAATACATGCTAATATGTTCTATTATTATATTGTATTTCATTAAAAACATACCTTCCCTGGGTTTTTAACTACAATTTCAAAATACATTCAATATATATTGAATTGAAATATATACAATTTCAAAATATATTCATCAGCATCTTATAGTCTTATGGACAGCAGTCAGCAATAGGGGACATTGTTCAATTTTTTTAATAAGTTAGTCTTCATCCTTGGTAAATTAACTATTTAAGATTTCTAGACTCAGAGGAGGAGATAGGCTAAAGCTTAAGGCCTTGGAATGGAACTCTGGGTATCTGAAAGCTGGAAAATAATGGGACTTAGTTATTGGAACTTTGGGCTGGGGAATTCTGAGGGACTTGAAAGAAAACAAGTGAGACTTTCCAAGATTCCTGCTGTGTCCCTTGAACTCCCGCTCTCAGAAAGTACAATGAATAATATCACTCTCCAGCCCCCTGTCTCCTGTCCTTTCCTGAGGAAATACGTTGTTGGTTGAACCTCAGTGAGTTGAAATGGCGGATAAATGAAGACCTTGTTCCCATCCACCCTCCCCCAGGTAAATTGTCTAACTGTAAATAAACGCCTTTGTGTTTGTTAGGGTTGGGTGATTTGTTTCCAAATGGGAAAGAGGTTATGCTCTCATGTGTGAAATGTCTTCTTTCTCTCCTTCTGATGATTGTTAAGTGTGTTTAGAGATGAGGTGAGGCCTATAAACCTAATTCATAAACAGTGTGAATCCACAATAAAATTATATGCGTCTTTAAAACTGGCTCCCTTCATATAATTACCCTGATGCAATGCTATAAACTTTGGATTTGCGACATTAAATCAGTGAAAGGGAAACCATGTCATACTAACTCAAATGCGTTAGACTGATTAAAAATGAATTTCTAATGAGGAGGCATGTCAGTAAAATAATAATTAAAATAGTGCTTCAAATGATTAGGATTTGCTTTTATTTTATATTTTGTGGCACAGTAGTTCCCAGAAGGTTATGAGTGCATATGGCAGAGATGGAAAATGGAGATGTGAAAATGAGGTCACATCCAAGTGGGTAAGAGGCGATCACCATCAGCAGCCGAGCCAAATCTGCTTCCTATGCAAATGATGGCCCAGGGCTGGCAGAAGAGCCATTAAGGTCTTTGTTAAATCCTGACTCATCGCCATCTGCTCTCAAGTAGCGCTGCACTAAATGGCAATGTTGTAACATCTGGGGGAGAAATTTTTTCCAGTATATTCTGATTTGAGATGGTCAAACAGGTTCAGTTTAATTAAAAAATGGTTTAAAGCTTGCTCATCTCTTGAGTCACTTTCCTCCCCTTCCTTTCATGCCCAATTAAAAAAAAGTTTTGCTTACTATTTCTGTTTATTTTTCAGTGGATAAGGAGGGTGGTTGAAATAATGCTGGTCAGAACTGAGGTAGGGATTAGTACATGGTTGATCCTCCCCGTCTTGTTTTTATATGAATCTAGGGACTCTCTTGGGATTGCCTGTGCATTCCTTCACTCATTGACTCATTGCTGATTTATTCAACAAATATTTATTGAGCCCCTCTACTTATGTGCCAGAGATTGTGATTGGGCTGTGGGATGACTGGGGAACAGAACTGAATAGGCCCCTGGCCCTCATGAGGATATTCCAAGTGAGGATAATAGAAAATAATAAAGGATCACAATTATTTTGGGTTTTGATAAAACTAAAACTACGAAAGAAATAAATCCTCTGGTAGAGAATTTTGGTGGGGTTGAGGTGTTGGGTAGGGTAATGGCAGATCTATTTTAGAGGGACCGGTCAGGAGGGCCATAGATCAGGTTGCTAAAAGCCAACTAATGGAAAGCCAATTTGCTGAAAGCTAGTTTGTTACCTGGCCCAATTCATTGGAAGACAAATTCACCAAGCTTACTTATGTTATCCATACTATTTAGTTTTGGTTTTCATTTTGATTTTCTGATAGCATTTTGAGAACTATTTGACAGTTTTTTGATTAGTCAGGCTCAAGAACCTGAGGGACAGAAGCAGGGGAAATTGAGAGGCAGAGAGAGGGGCCTTGAGGACCATGATAAAAATATATTCATAAGGATATATTCTGGAATAGGGAGAATTGTTATAAATATATTTTTCATTAGGTTATTATTATTCATTAGGATAATACATTCATATGAACTCTTCATATTTAAGAATATGTGCAAGAAGGCAGTATTTATAAAGACTATATTCATAAAAAGAATATTTTCATTGAATATATTCATAAAACATGAATGTATTCATGAGGAGAATATATTCATAAGAAGAACATGCTCAATTTTTCTCTACCCTAGCTCCCTGTTGTTGCTGCTGGAGGCTGAGGGACAGAATCAGAGGCAGTGAGGGGAAACTGAGGCACAGATGTAGTTAAGTTTTCAGCTAAAGTGTTAGGGAGCTGGGGAAGAAGCAGTCTAAACATAGACTTTCTCAAAGTGGTATTATGAAAGCAAAATGAAAACCAAGTAACTAAACTAGAAAGTTACAAGAAACAATTACGTTAGGCAAATTTGTTCTTTAGGGAATGGGTCATTCAAGAAATTAGTTATTTGGGCAATTTGTCATTTGTAGAATTAGTAGATTGAGCATATAATTTATCATCCAAACTGGGATGGTTTTGAGCATGAAAGGGGTGCTATTAATAATTATACTGGGAAAATAGGTATAAACTAGAATGGTCCTGGGCACACTGAGCTGTAAGATCATCTGTCTCCCAGCCCCCCTAGTCTAAATTGGTCTCTGGTGTCTGTGTTGGAGTAAGATTGGGCAGGCACAAACCTGAGGAACATTCTGGATCTGCTTGCTTTTGCAATATGGCTACTTGGCTGGATTTGAGATTGAATGTGTGGATTGTTTCTCAACATGAATACCATCTTCTGTTTGAACTCTCCAAAGCTGTAGGGTGTTAGGATAAGTCTTAAGGAGAGCTGTGATTTCTTGGATGGCATCCATGAGAGTTATTACCTTTATGTGGATGATTTCCAATTCTAGAACCTCTAGGCCAAGCTCCAAACTCAGATTTCTAAACACAAGCTAGACATCTCCTGCAGGCACCTCAAACCCAACATGTCCCAAACCAAACTCCTAGGAAGAGAGTATAGAGGTAAAAGAAGACCTTTGGGAAGGGCTTTTCATGGTCATTTGTTCATGCCATGCTTTTTAAGATTTTTAACAGCCTGAGAGGACATTCTTTTTCCTCTTTCTTGCTTAAAACCTACCTACCCTTTAGAGCCCAGCTCAAATCTCTTCTTTCTGTAATGTCTTTATGAAATAGCTACATTTAATCCTCCCTTATCAAAACTACCAATTGTTTCTCAATAATAGCCACTGAGGGTTGTCATAAATAAGACCTGTGGTCAGTACCATCCAGTCTGGAATTGTATTGTTTCCTAAATGTTTCAGATGTCTAGATATTTTTACCACAGCACTTAAAATATTATTAAGCAGAAAACAAAGGTCATTTGTTTATTAATTCATCCAATAAATATTTGTTGAGTGCCTGTTATATACCAGGTACTATTCTAGGTTATGAGATAGAGCAATTACCAAGGCAGAGGCCCTAATGTTCAATAACTTACATTTTAGTGGAGAAGATGGACAATGAAAACATAAAGACATGGATACATAATGTAATTACAGATACTGATAGATGCCATAAAGAGAAATAAATTGGTTTAGGTGATCCTATGTCATCTTGGGGTAATTATTAATAACATCTTCTTTTACTCTCAAAAGTGTTTGGGTTTAGAAATTAATTATCTCATAAGAGACCAGAGAGCATAGGATATGCATGTTCAATAATGTAGTCAGAAGGGCTTCTGTTGGGTGAGGACAGAGTCATTTGGATGTCTGGGAGAAGTTGTGTTCTAAGTGGCAGGAACCGCATGTGCAAAAGTCCTGAGGTGGGAGTCATTCTTCAAATGACAATGTCTACTGCCTGCTGAAGTCCAGAAGAGAGTCTGATGTGACTGGAGTGCAGTGAGAGTGAAAGAAAATGGTAGGATGCTAGGGGATAAGGTAGAAGAGATGCCTGTGGGTCAGATCATGTGAGGCATTGTAGGCCACATAAGACTCTGAGTTTTATTCTGTGATAGAAAGCCATTAGGAGGTTTTGAGCTTGGAAGTGAAATAATTTGATGTATTTTAAAAGGATTACTCTGGTTGCTGTGTAAAGAAAATGTCATTGGGAGAAAAAGGGAGACAGCAGGGAGACCAATAAGGAGCTTATTGCAGAGGTCTGGGAGAGAGATGAGGGCTTAGGGAATACTCATGTCTTTTTGTGGCCTGGTGGGTAGTTATTAGATTGAAGTCTTTGGAGAAAGAGAACAGGAATGAGAAGTGATTTGGCAAAGCCGCTTCACCTCTCTGAGAGTTTCTTATCTTCTGGAATTGGGAAAGCACCACCTGTCCAGCTTATCTCCTAGAGCCCTTATAAAAGCTATTGTTTGGGGAAGTATTTTGTAGACTCTAACCTACCATATACATGTTAACTAACCTCTGTGGTTATTAACTATGTCAAATTCTTTCCTTCTTTGGATTGACAGCATCCCTATTTTGCTCTAGGCTAGAGAGCTCCCTTCCCCCATGGGAAGGTATGCAAACTAATTGCTCTGGGATTTGGATACTGAGTTTTGTGAAACCATGACTAAAGATGGTTAGAGTCCGGTTGTGGTGGTGAGGGTGCCTGCCATGTGTATCCCTGGACCTGATTCAAGTTCTTTCTAAGGCTTGGGTTTCCAGATCTCTTTGATTCTATAAATTACCTCACATCCTCCCAATGGAGTCAATTTTTATTAGAGATGCCAGAGTTGCTTTCTGTTGCTTATAGCCACGCTGCTCTAAAAGAGATACTTGGGAGATTTACAGGGGATTGGATTTAGTGAGAGGCTGGCACCGTCTTGGCATTACTGCCTGCTGCTTTTTTGGTTAGGTTGCAGGTTCCAAGTTAGATTTTCTGAGATGTGGAACACTCAGGGGTGGAGAGGTCAGCTCCATGAGGGGGGAAATTCCCATACAGGGTATAGGAATTGAATGTATTTTTGAAACAATTCTTAGTGGGAAAGAGTCAGACTGTAATAATAAAGCCAAGAATCTTATTAGCCCAACTGAGGAGTAACAGCCATTCTAATAGCATCATTAAATATTACTGAATAAATAAATCAACGAATAGGTTAATGAATGAGTTGAAGGCATTAGAATCCTGAATTTTAGTCCCAGCTCTGCCGTAAACTAGTTATGTGAGCCTGAGTAAATCTCTGGGTGTCAGTTTCCCCATCTGTAAAATGGGCTTAGTAAATCTGCCTTACATATTTCACAGGGGTGTGATGTGACTCTGCATGAACAAATGTAAAGGTCAAAGATGAGGGTATGGAAACATGTAAAAGATTGGGGTTACTAAAAAAAGATTTGGGAAAGGGACAGATTTATACCAAAGAGACAGATTTCTACCCAAAATGAAGGGAGTATACAGAGAATCCAGAGTGATTTAGAGTCACCAAGTAATCACATTCCACATGTGCAGCTTGGGAACAAAGACTGACTCTAGAAAGATCAAAAGATACATAAGCAGTAACAGGAAGGATAGGTTACAGAAGACTTCTTCAGAATAAAAGCTAAATATAAAGTCCGGCCTTGCTTCTGCTGCTTTGGAGGCTCAGCTTATCAAGTCATCAAAGACCTGCCCTGGACATTGGAATGTGAAGACCTGCTTTAACCAAGAAATCTAGATCTCTAGTCTCACCCACAGATCGCCTAAGGAGATGTCTCGTATACGTATGTGTGGATTCTTGTTACTCTGAGCTTTGGCTAGTTTTTGGCTATAATCTCATTCAGTTTGTGTGTTTCATAACCCACAGGATCTGATGGGAGTGACACGTGGGGCTTTGCAAAATCTAAAACATCATTTGAATGCAAGGCAACTGTTAGAAGGGACTGGTGGGGTATTGGCAAATGTTTAACAACCGACTCTCCGAAAAAAATTTATAATATTTGCCAATTTCTGTGGTGTAAATAGTCCTGCCATGGCAGATTTTGAACTGCCAATTATTTAACAATCTGCTTGCAAAGTTCCTGAAAATTTAACCATCAGTTCTTGTGAGCCAGTGTAAGTCAAATGTGGCTCACTTTACTGAAAGGAACTGAAAGGAAAAAAGAGACAAACTGAGGGGACTGTAAAGATTAAATATATGTCTAATGAGGCCAAATGTGTAGTTTGGAGGGGGCCCTTAAAAATTGTGTGTGTTTTCTTAAAAAAATTCACTTTTAAAGACTAACTGGGGAGAGACAAGATTCATACAGATAAAGTTAAATAAAAATATAAGACATGGAAGAGTGTTACATAATTAATTGCTAAATAGAAACTCTAGTACAGAGGAAGGAAGGTCACAGTCAATTGGGAGCTTTGGCAAGGCTCTCTCTGGGAGTGCGGATTGACTATGGTACATGAGGTATGAACAACACCTTCATAGGCCAGAGGGGGTGAACAGTTTTACCACTCCAGTGCAGATCTGGGAGGTGGGAGAGGGCCGGTGAGGGGGCTAAGAGCCCTCAGAAGGTGGTTCCTCGCACTCAGAGACCCAATGGAAGGATGTGGCTCATGGGAGGAGAGGAGAGTGATTTCTATGTAGCTAGTTGTAGTGGATATCTGTTGTTTTGCTATTCAGCTTCCATTCCTCACTTTCTCCCCAATTATTTGTCCTTGTGGTTTGGATGGGACTGACCCCCACCTCCAGAACACAAGGATGAGTTTGTGACTGAGGGCTGGTCAATCGGTGTTCTATTTCTCTGACCACACAGATTGAGTGAGGCCTAGGCATGTGGCGAAGGCACCCACTCCAATGGGTGTGTCTTCTGAGACTTGTTTGGCAAAGATAATCAGGGCTGGAGCTGCTGGTGGCCATCTTGGTACCATGTGGGGAGAGTCTGACTGATAATAAAGTGTGCCCATTGGAAATCAAAGAATTTGGAGAGAGACGGATTCCAGGTGATATAATTTAAATACCAGTATTAAACATGCCTGAAGCTAGACTTTTGAGAAAGTCTTTTCTCAGCAACATTAAGAAGAATTCTGGAAGCAACATGAAAAGTCAACAATGGGAAATTGGGATAAATTGTGTTGTAACCATTTGATGGAATATGGTACACCTATTAATGAAAGAGGATATTGTAAAATTAAAATTAGGGATATATGAAGGTGGTCACAATACAATGATGAAAAACAGGTTGAATCTGTTTTTATTTTAGTTTGTGTAACTAATACAGACAGAATCTAAAAGACTAAACGTCAAAATATTTATGATGATTAACTCTGAATGGCGTGGTTCTTTTTTCTTTTGTTCTACCTGTATTTTCTAATTTTACTATAACAACTATGAATTAGGAAATAAAAATAAAGACATTGTTTATTTATATTTTATAGAATTATTAAAAACAAACCCAAAGGGGGTGATAAATGAAGGCAACTTATCTGAAATTGATCCCAATTCATCTGTCCTTGTCCTCCACCAGTAAGAAACTTATTAATATTGGTGGCTCCAGTGTCACTGATGGTGTGCCAACACATGGCTCAGGAGGCTAGGGGAGTGTCTAACCACACTCTTGTGTGAGTGAGAATGCTAAGGGAGATGTGTCTGTGTTGGGGTTGGGTGGGTGAAAAGGCCTGCCCTGCTCTGAGTGGCTGAGGGGCCTATGTTGCAATGACTGTGGCCCAAGAGTGAGAAGGAGCAGAGCTGAGCCCAGGTAGCAGGATCTTGGAGTGGGAGCATGTGGCCTCAGTGCACTGGCCTGTGCTCTTCATGGGAGGGGGCACATTGGGTTTTCTGAGGAGCAGATATAAGTAGACCTGCCCCTTTGCAGTTGAGCAGAGTGATTCCCTTATAACAAAACTGGACTTCCTTTTGGAAGGAAGGTCAGAGTACTCACACTAAATTAAGCCTTGTGTAGAACATTCTGGAGGTTGCACTTCGTGTGTTGGGCACTGTGGGAGTGTTTTGCCTGCCCTGCAATAGCCAGATTTCTGGGCAGTCAAGAGGGAGTCCAGGAGTTTCACCTGCTTCAGGTAAGAAGATGCTTGGCTTTTCACATTTTATTCTGCAGGGGCCAAGGAAGAGCCTGAGAGCTGGGAGTCTGCCACGTAGGCAGGAGTGTAGAAAGGTCCTAGAATTCTGAGTGTGCCTGGAAAAGTCCCCTGTCAGTTCTAACCTGCAGAGCCTCACTATGGTTTTGTTCTGTTTTGTTTTGTTTTTGAGACAGAGTCTTGTTCTGTAACCCAGGAGGGGGTGCAGTGGCATGATCACAGCTCACCGCAGCCTCGACCTCAGGTTCGAGTGACCTTCCCGCTTCTGCCTCCGGAGTAGCTGGGATGATAGGCGCACGGCACGAGGCCCCACTAATTTTTAAGTTTTTTTGTAGAGACAGAGTCTCACTATGTTGTCCAGGCTGATTTCAAGCTCTTGGGCTCAAGCTATCCTCCTGCTTTGGCCTCCTAAAGAGCTGGGATTAGTCTCATTTCTTTTCATCTTGAGCATCTCAGGACTGATCTCTGTAGGCGCTGTATTGCAGTTTCCAGTAGTCACCACGAGAAGCCCAGAACCCAACAAATTCTGTCTCATTTCACTTCTGTGAGGCACCTAGTGCAGTGAAATGTGGTCACAAGGGGCTGGGGAGTTGGTGGGTGGGAAATGGGAAGTTTCTTAACGTTAGTGGAGTTTCAGTTTTGCAAGATAAAAAAAGTTCTGAAGATGGGTTGCACAGCAACGTGAATGTACTTAACACCACTGAACTGTATGCTTAAAAATGGTTAAGAGGGTAAATTTTACGTTGTATGTATTTTAACACTATTAAAAAAGAACAACAAAAAAGTCCAGGACCCAAGGTCTTCTTTCAGGCCCTAGTCACTCGTTCCTGTTCATGTGTTTGATTATCAGGCAGCTTCTTACTCCAACCATTCTGGTTCTCTTGACCTTGCTGTATCATTCTCCAGAGCATTTATGACAATCTGACCTCCTGTGTGTATTATTTATTTATTTGCCTGTCTTTCTCCCCTCTCAACTTGAATATTCACTCCATAAGAAGAGGGATTTTTTGTTTTGTTTACTGCTGAAATCCCAGCACCTAGAAGAATGCCTGCCACATAGTAGATGCTCAATGCATATGTATTGACTGACTGCAGACTGGTAAATTTTGTGTGGATCTATGTAGGGGATCTTGCAACCTGTTAAGGACACAGCAAAAGAAAGGTAGGGAAAAGCAGTATCAGTCTCACCGTGATCTCTCGATTTCATATAATTAGACATTGCCATCAGAAAATATCTTTGTGTGACATGTTTCATTAAAAAAATCAAATTAACTATCTTAAAGTGTTTGTTCTGAAACATAGCTGGAAAAGAGAGGGGGAAGGCTTTTCTTTATGAGCCAGTCTATTTCTTGCTACTGGAAGTGTTTCCTTTTTGGGCTGCAGGGTACCCCTTCTGCCACCTCATTTTTTATTTCACGACATTATCCCATGGCTGGTTTCCACCTTCAGTTTTTATTAAAAATATATTAACTCTTTTTCTTCATTCACCCCCTCGAACCCATCATTCACTTGTCTCTCGTACATTCTAATGCTTTGAAAATTGCTGCAATCATAGGTAATCTGAAGAATTTTCCCTTATTAGCAGCACAGCCAGGAGCTAATCAGAAGTCTTCATTTATCCGATACAATTTACAGCCTTTGAGGAGCGATTGCTCTATCACTTGCCTCTTTCTGTTTCTCAGCATTGTTTTTTCAGGAACACATTCATTTGGTTTTGTCCTATTCTTAGGACCTTTTTCTTTAAGACTTCTTGCTGTATCAGCCCACACCTGCATGGACTATTTTGTCTGTCTATGTAATTAATTATCTATCAGTTTCATCAAAAGCATTAAATCTTTTTTTAAAGATGACATTGAACTGTTTGATCAATTTAGTTAATGAATTCAGTCAAAACAGTCTTAACAACCATCCATGGTGACTGCCTTGTATTCTGTCTTAAGGAAGTTTACCTTTTCTCCTGACTTTCCTTCATTTTCTTTTGATTCAATTTCTTCCCTTTTCTTTTGTTTCAAACTGATGGAGCTCCTTTGAGATATGGCCTTTTCTTTAGTAATGTAGCAGTTTATATGTTCCAGATTACATTATAGACTCCTGCTACTTGAAGGGACAGCCAGGTTTTTTGTTTGTTTCCAGCCCTCTGTCTAGTAGAATTGCATGTGCTGAAACGAAACAAATCTTAAATGTATTTATATTAGGTTAGTGCAAAAGTAATTGTGGTTTTGCCATTACAAGTAATTTATATTAGATTGGTGCAAAAGTAATTGTGGTTTTTGCTATTACTTTCAATGGCAAAACTGTAATTACTTTTGCATCAACCTAATATGTGCGATATACGTATACGTTCATAAAACATGATCTCCAGTTGTTTTTCAGATAATCAAGTTAAGGTTGACGGTCCAGTTAGACTCTTACATAATTTACTGTTAATAGATGTTTTTCTTTATCTCTTTTTAAAAACCAGAGTATGAATTGTAAAAAGAGACATTATTGATATAATCTTTCCCTCAACTCCCATCCTACTTTCGCCCTCAAAGTAGTTATTAGCAATTACAAGTCACAATGTAGTATCACACTGTGAGTTTGGAATTACTAAAAATTGTTCAAATGAACTCAAATCAACAGTGGTGATGTTTATAACCATTTCTTTGCTCCTGCTTCTCATGTTCCCCGCCCCCATCCCAGATACAAACACAAAGCGCATGCCCTATAAATGCTTTCTGGGCATTCCTAAGCATTTCTTTAGTGTGGAATGTGTTATGCATTGTATCATACATCATATCACAGTAATACCATGGAAGGCTAGTATGATTGGGTATAACGTGTTTGGATGATTGTTTGTTTTAGTCTGTTCAGGCTGCTATAATAAAAATACCACAGACTGGGTGGCTTATAAACAATAGAAATTCATTTCTCATAGTTCTGGAAGCTGGGAAGTACAAGGTCAAGGGGGCAGCAGATTCGGTGTCTGCTAAGGGCCCGTTTTGTGGTTCATAGATGGTGGCTTTTCACTGCATGCTCACATGGGGAAAAGGATGAGCTGGCTTTCTGGGGTCTCTTATAGGGGCACTAATTCTGAATTTATGATGTCTCGATCTTTATGACCTAATCACCTCCCGAAGGCCCCACCTCCTAATACCATCATACTGGTGATTAGATGTCAACATATAAATTTTGGAGGAACACAGATACTCAGACAATAGCGTTGTTTTGGATGATTTTATTTAATTAACAAAACCATTTCTTTCTTTTTTAAATGGAAATTTCCAGAATGATAGTCCACACTCTATATCCTAGTAATCAGAATGTAGAAAATATAATCGAAACTTTCCTTAATGATGTAGGTCATCCATGAAAAGAATGTTGGTGGACTGTACAGGCAAGTGCTGTCTGAGCTGGGTTTTGATTCCGTCAGAATTCTTAGTAGCACACAACAAAAATGAACTTTGGTTTATTAAGGATAGAGGGTGCTCACAGAAATATATAGAGGACTGGAGACTCCCAGTCTTGAGGCTGAACTTCCAGAAAAAATGTCTAAATACCAGCCATAGGCCTGGTCCTATAAGAAAAGTACCACCACAGCAGCCACTGAGCACTGGGTAGTACAGTTTTGTTTTTTAAAATTTCAAATCCTTTCTCAGCTATATTAATATATAATCGACAAATAAAAATTATATATATTTATGATGTGTACAATGTGATGTTTTGCTCTATGTATACATTGAAATTATTAAATCAAGCTAAATAACATATCCGTCACCTTACATACTTGTGTTTTTGTGGTGAGAACATTTAAGATCTATTCTCTTAGTAATTTTCAAGTATACAATACATTATTATTAACTACAATTATCATGTACAATAGAGCTCCAGAACTTATTCATCCTTTCTGGCTGAAACTTTGTGCCCTTTGACCAACATCTTCCCATTTCCTCCCTGTACCCCCCCCCAGTCCCTGGCAACTGCTATTCTACTTTCTGCTTCTGTGAGTTCAAATTTTTTTAGATTCCACATGTAAGTGAGATCATGCAGTATTTGTCTTTCTGTGCCTGCCTTATTTTACTTAGCATAATGTCCTTCAGGTTTGTCCATGTTGTTGCAAATGACAGGATTTTCTTCCTTTTTAAGGCTGAATTATATTCCATTGCATATACATGCCACGTTTTCTTTATCCATTCATCTGTCAATGGACATTCATGTTGATTCTATATTTTGGCTCTTGTGAATAATGCTGCAATGAATATGCAAGTACAGATATCTCTTCGACACACTGATTTCATTTCCTTTGGATCTATACTCAGAAGTGGGGTTGTTGGATCATATGGTGGCTCTATTTTAATTTTTTTGAGGAACCCCCACATTGTTTTCCATAATGGCTGTACTAATTTGCATTCCCACCAAGAGTGTACATCTACATGCTTGCCAACACTTATTTTCCATCTTTGTGATAATAGCCAATCTAACAGGTGTGAGGGAATATCTTCTTGTAGTTTTAATTTGCATTTGTCTGATGATGAGTGTTAAATCAAGTTTAGCTTAAAGTTGCCTCCTTACATATTTTAAGTTCAGCCTAAAGGGTTTTGTGTACACCATGAACTATATAACAAGTGGAGGTGTAACCATACCGTAACCTATACTTGTGCCGATCACTGAGTTTTGGTCAATCACTTGTAGCCAGCTGTTCGAATTGTGTTCAAATAAGGCAAATGCTGAACTGTAACCAACCCAGCTGTTTCTGTACCTCACTTTCCTTTTTCTGTCCATAAATCTTCTCCCACCATGTGGCTGTGCTGGCGTCTCTGGGCCCAATTCATGACTCATTTGTTGCTCAATTAAACTTCTTTAAATTTAATTCAGCTGAAGTTTTTCTTTTATCATTTGTGATGCTGAGCATTTTAAAATATACCTGCTAGTCATTTGTATGTCTTCTTTTGAGAAATGTCTATTCATCTTGTCTATTCTGTAATCAGATTGTTTTCTTGCTGTTGGGTTGTCTGATATATATATATATTTCGGATATTCACCCCTTATCAGGTGTATGGTTTGCACATATTTTCTCCTGGGCAGTATTAAATGTGGCTTCTGTGCCAGGAGCTTTGCCTTGCAGCTACTGCTGTTGCTGCTAGTATGAGAGAGGGAGGAAAAGAGAGAGAGGAAGAAAAAAGCAAGATTGAAATCTCTTAGTGTGAGAGAATTTTCTGTACTAAGTCTGGTGCGGTTCTCTGTTCGGCAGAACCTTTGCTTCGAATGTGCCCACGTGGCAAGGAACTATGTAACATTTTCAGCTCTTCTAGGGGTGACTGTCCATCTTCTTCCCACATCAAAACTCAAACAGCATGGAATTCCCCAAAGAAAGGGGTTCCTCAGGCACTTCTCAAAAGAAGACATTTATGTGGCCAAGAAACATGAAAAAAAGCTCGACATCACTGATGATTAGAGAAATGCAAAACCAAACCACAGTGAGATACCATCTCATGCCAGTCAAAATGGTGATAATTAAAAAGTCAAGAAACAACACATGCTGGTAAGGTTATGAGGAAAAAAGAATGCTTTTACACTGTTGGTGGGAGTGTAAATTAGTTCAACCATTGTGGAATACCCTGTGGCGATTCTCAAAGACCTAGAGGCAGAAATACCATTTGACCCAGCAATCCCATTACTGAGTATATACCCAAAGGAATATAAATCATTCTATTATAAAGACACATGCACACGTATGTTCACTGCAGAACTATTCACAATAGCAATGATATGGAATCAACCCAAATGCTTATCAATGATAGACTGGATAAAGAAAATGTGGCACATATACACCATGAAATACTATGCAGCCATAAAAAGGAACAAGATCATGTCTTTTACAGGAACATGGATGGAGCTAGAAGCTGTTATCCTCAGCAAACTAATTCAATAACAGAAAACCAAACACAGCATGTTCTCACTTATAAGTGGGAGCTGAATGATGAAAGCACACTGACATTGGGTTGGGGGAACAACACATACTGGGGCCTCTGGGGTGGGGGTAGGCGGAGGGAGAGCATCAGTAAGAATAGCTAATGAATGATTGACTTAATACCCAGATGATGGGTTGATCTGTGCAGCAAACCACCATGGCACATATTTACCTATGTCACCTGCACATCTCGTGCATGTACCCCAGAACTTAATTACAGAGCTTCTGCACAGCAAAAGAAACTACCATCAGAGTGAACAGGCAACCTACAGAATGGGAGAAAATTTTTGCAACCTACTCATCTGACAAAGGGCTAATATCCAGAATCTACAATGAACTCAAACAAATTTACAAGAAAAAAACAAACAACCCCATCAAAAAGTGGGCAAAGGACATGAACAGACACTTCTCAAAAGAAGACATTTATGCAGCCAAAAAACACATGAAGAAATGCTCATCATCACTGGCCATCAGAGAAATGCAAATCAAAACCACAGTGAGATACCATCTCACACCAGTTAGAATGGCCATCATTAAAAAAGCAGGAAACAACAGGTGCTGGAGAGGATGTGGAGAAATAGGAACACTTTTACACTGTTGGTGGGACTGTAAACTAGTTCAACCATTGTGGAAGTCAGTGTGGCGATTCCTCAGGGATCTCGAACTAGAAATACCATTTGACCCAGCCATCCCATTACTGGGTATATACCCAAAGGACTATAAATCATGCTGCTATAAAGACACATGCACACGTATGTTTATTGCGGCACTATTCACAATAGCAAAGAGTTGGAACCAACCCAAATGTCCAACAACGATAGACTGGATTAAGAAAATGTGGCACATATACACCATGGAATACTATGCAGCCACAAAAAATGATGAGTTCATGTCCTTTGTAGGGACATGGACGAAACTGGAAAACATCATTCTCAGTAAACTATCGCAAGGACAAAAAACCAAACACCGCATGTTCTCACTCATAGGTGGGAATTGAACAATGAGAACTCATGGACACAGGAAGGGGAACATCACATTCCGGGGACTGTTGTGGGGTTGGGGGAGAGGGGAGGGACAGCATTAGGAGATATACCCCATTTGACCCAGCCATCCCATTAGTGGGTATATACCCAAAGGACTATAAATCATGCTGCTATAAAGACACATGCACACGTATGTTTATTGCGGCACTATTCACAATAGCAAAGAGTTGGAACCAACCCAAATGTCCAACAACGATAGACTGGATTAAGAAAATGTGGCACATATACACCATGGAATACTATGCAGCCATAAAAAATGATGAGTTCATGTCCTTTGTAGGGACATGGATGAAACTGGAAAACATCATTCTCAGTAAACTATCGCAAGGACAAAAAACCAAACACCGCATGTTCTCACTCATAGGTGGGAATTGAACAATGAGAACTCATGGACACAGGAAGGGGAACATCACATTCCGGGGACTGTTGTGGGGTTGGGGGAAAGGGGAGGGACAGCATTAGGAGATATACCTAATGCTAAATGACGAGTTAATGGGTGCAGGAAATCAACATGGCACATGGATACATATGTAACAAACCTGCACATTGTGCACATGTACCCTAAAACCTAAAGTATAATAAAAAAAAATAAAAAAAAAGTTGAAGAAAAATAAAGAAAGGGGTTCCTATTGGGAAGCTAAGGTGAACATTAGACTCCCACTTTAGATTAAATATGTAATATTCCCAGACAAATCTTGACACTTACTTTCTTGCATATGTTTTTATAGGAGCCCAATTCCTCATTTTTTCCTCAAGAAAGTGGAATGCATCCTGTGCAATTGCTAACAGCATAATGTAGTTGCCTTTTTGTGGAAGTGATACTGAGTAAAAACTGAAACCTCCTAGGGTGTTTTCTTATCCTCAATAAAAATCTTCAATATTCTTATAATTGAAGTTTGGCTTCTTAGCACTGTTAAAACTATTTTCTTATTTTAGTGCCTAGAGCTACTTGTTTTAGCGTTATGGGATTTTTTTTTTTTTTTGGTTATCTGGTAGAATTTCAGGATATATACCATTAAAGATGGGTGCTGCTTTTTTTGTGACTACAGACATAATTGGGGATTCTGTCTTCGGCTGAATTTCCTTAGTACCAGATAATTATGAGATCTAGAATTCTGGATATGGGTTAATTCAAATTTACCATTGTCTAGTTATTAAGAAGTCAGAACAGCATTTACTGTGTAAATCTGGGCAATTGATGTTTCTCAGTTTCCTTTTTTAATGAATGGAAGTGATTCTTCTCAGGCTGGACTCTCAGGTGTTGGGAGAGTGGCTGAGATGACTGGCAGAGGGGAGAGGTGGAATGGAGGGGAAACCCAGAATTTCCTGACTCCTGGGCTCTGCTGTGCTTTTTACCTCCAAAACCATCATTCAGAAATCAAACCATCTACACTCTTGACTTTCAGCCTTTTTAGTATTTATTGTACCTCCCCAAATTGGCCATTTTTCTGATTTTTAGAAGGACGGATAGTGTATTTTGGTGGGAAGGATGAGAAGGTTAAAAAAGTTATCTAAAATTTAAATGCAGTATTTTGGAGAGAGAGATCTTTGGTTTAGATCCAGGCTGTAACACTGACTGTGTGAACTTGGGCAAGGTATTCAGCCTCTCTGAATTTCAATATCTTTCTCTGCAAAGTGGGGATAATAATACTTGTTTTGTATAGCCTAAGTAAATGTTGAATCCATTCTTCTATGGAGTTCATTCATGTGCACCAACTCTATCCCCCTTGTGGTGACTTTAATATCTTTTTACAGCGCTGCTGATGGAGGATGCTGTCAATCCAGAGTCTGACAGCCTCTCGCTTCTATGTAAGTCAAATGTCATTCTTGAAATCATAATAAACTTATCAACTTTTTTTGCATAACTTGATGGGGTTATGGAATTATAACTGTTTTGGAAACATTCCAGCCTAGAAGCTATGTACCAGAACAAATGAGATCCTGGCACAGTACCTCCTCCAAGGAATTCATTCTGCTTTTGGAGACTAGCACATGTATTTGCTTTATATTATGTTTCCTAAATTATATTGATTTCTTTATTTTAGAGTAATGCAATAATTTAAAAGCAAGGAGTATCTTGGCTTATTCCCCCTCAAATACCACAGCCTCCTTCATTAGGATGTTTCATTTAAAAAATAGTATTTGTGGATTCCCTGCCAACCTTCCAAAAAATTCACTGCTGGGCAGAGGAAGGGGTTGATAAATAAAAAGTAATTTGTTCATAAAATTTATAAGCCACTGGAAATGAAGGCCCTGGAAGAAAGTGCCAACTCAGCTTTAAGTATGAGATAATAATCAAAACAGCAAATGTACAAGTGCATTATGGTAAGAATAAATCAAATGGCAAGGCTCGATGTGAACAATATGGAAAAAACAACTAAGCGAAGAAATGTCAAATGAAGGATTACCTTTGCTCTGGAAGTATCTATTCAAATTATAAATTCAGCCCAGGATTTCTGCTTCCTAAAACCTAAGGACTTCTACTGAACAATGGCACTGCACCCGCAGCAACCACAACAAAAACAACAAAACCCTTTGTTTTCCTGCCAGCTTCTAGCAGTTTTGTTTCAGAGAGAGAGGCTTTTTCTGTGGACTGTGTCTTTTATTGAAGATATAACCGTAAAAGCAGGGCTCCTGCAAACTCTGCTTAGGGTTGGCAGTATATATCAATTAGATATAAGGTTGCTTTTTGTTTTTTTTAAACCAGCCTTTCCATAAGAGCTTTTGTTGACCATTTCAGTCTTGTTTTCCCAAAGGAAATGTTTCATTGAGTTAGCATGACTTTATTATAATAAAAACTGTATTTTTGTCTTCTGTCCCTTGACATTCTATGGAACTAGTTTTTTCTTGACCCTAATTGAAAGAAAATTTAGGGCAAATTATTGTACGCCTCTGACCACTTTTAGTTAACAGTAGGTCTTCCTGTTAGCATGTCGAGGCCAGTGTAATAATACAATCCGTAATTTCATTCAATGTTAATGCTTCTTCTCCTTCCCCAGCTTGGGCCAACTGAAGGTTGGCCATTGGCATTGGGCAAAAGGAGGCCTGGTTGGCCTCTTCTCTTTTTCTCCAACGTGCATCATACCCCTCCTCCGTCGTCTTCACAATGAGGCCACCATTTTGGATCATCTTTCAGGGAGAAGGTGGGAGGGGCTCGGGAGAGAGGAGTCCAGCCGCGGAAGGCCTTAGTTGACTAGTGCTGTTGTCAGCTGGCGGCTGAACCTGGGCTGGCAGGCATTTGAAGCCGATTGTCTTGGGGGGCACTTTGGTGGGTTCTTTGGGTACTCCTACCTCTGCGGAGCTCTCACTTGGAATCCGGCACTAAATCTGTTAGTTCTGCCTTAGAAATGTCCCCCATATCCAACCATTTTTTATCTCTCCCACCACTTCCCCTGCTCCAAGCCACCCCCAACTCTATCCTGCAGGACTGTGGTGGGTTTCCATGCTTCTGCCTGTGTTCCAGGAGTCTGTTTTACGTGCAGGACAGGGATCTTTTCAGCATGTAGTTCAGATCATGTTATTCCTTTGTTCCAGCTGTCTGATGGTTTCCTGTCTCATGCAGAGCGGAACTCCCAGGCCTCTGAGGGACCACAGGCCCTACACTCTGCCTTGCTGCCGCACTACATTTCTGACCTCACCTTTCACCACTCTTACCCTCCTCACTGTCCCAGGACACTGGACACCCCCCTGCCTCAGGGCCTTCCCATTTGCTGTTCCTTCTGCCAGAATTCTTTTCGTCAGATATGTACAAGGCTTATTCCCTCACCTCGTCTGTCTTTTTTTTTTTTTTTTTTTTTGTGAGACAGAGTCTTGCTCTGTTGCCCAGGCTGGAGTGCAGTGGCGTGATCTTGGCTCACTGCAACCCCCACCTCCTGGGTTCAAGCAATTCTTCCTGCCTCAGCCTCCCGAGTAGCTGGGAATACAGGTGCCAACCACCACACCAAGCTAATTTTTTTGGTATTTGTAATAGAGACGGGGTTTTGCCATTTTGGCCAGGCTGGTCTTGAACTCCTGACCTCAGGTGATCTGCCTGCCTTGACCTCCCAAATTGCTGGGATTACAGGAGTGAGCCACCATGCCCTGCCAAGTCTTTGTGCAAATGTCTCTGTCTTAGTAAGCTTTTCCGTGATCAATCCATTGCAAACTGCAAACCCTCCCTCCCTCAGGCCTCTCCCTATTCTCCTTTCATACTTTATTTTTCTCCATAACACATTATATTTTGACCTACTGTATATTTTACTCATATAGTGTTTTTCACCTCCATTAGTACATACTTAATAAAGGAAGAATCTTTATCAGTTTTGTTCATTGTTGTATCCCTAGTTCTTAGAACTATGCTTGGCACCTAGTAAGTGCTCAGCAATCCTTTTGAATCAATGAATGAATGTTTACATTGATCCTGTGTTATTGTAACTCACCTGCATACATAACTAGCTCTCTTTCTCAGCTCTTGAGAGTAAGGTCTAGGAATTGGTCATTTTGTGTTCCCTATATCTCTAGCTCAGTGTCTGGAACAAAATAAGTTCTCGATAAATATTTATTGAATAAATTCAAGAATGAATAAATCAGGAAAGATTGCTGGAGATGTGGAAAACAAAGAAACAGGAGTAAAGTTTCAAGTCAGATAATGTGGTTCAGATATATCAAGGAGAGGAAACCATGGGATTTAGGATGGGAAAGGGGGCTGGGGACCTTTGAGGAGCATGGAGTGGAGGGTGGGCCTCAAGTTGCAGTGGGTGGAGGTGACTGAACATAGATGGTAGGATGTGGAGAACTCGGTCCAGAAGAAGCCTATGAGGGAATGAAATTGAATTTAGCCTGATGAGAAGCTGGTTGGGGGAATACATACATACATACATATCTATATATATCTATATCTATCTATATCTATATATATCTATCTATCTCTATCTCTATCTATCTGTCTGTCTGTCTGTCTGTCTGTCTATCTATATATATCAGCCTACAGGAAAACTGAAGGTGTTTGTAAGCTGAATCTTTAGTGGAGAGAGAGATTAATCGAGACAGGGGATAGATGAGGAATAAGATTTGGGAGGGGGCAGAAGGAGTGTGATCAAGCCAACGAGAGAACTGGTCCTGGGAAGCAGTATGGCTACCTCTTTCTCTGAGGTAGGAGACATTCCCTGGTCTTTGCTTGGATGGACAGGCATGGAGAGAGGGAGGGAGGGAGGGAGGAAGCTACCTACCTACTATCCATCCATTTGTCTGTGTCTTTCTACTTGTCTAGTCATTCATCCATCTGTTCACCCATCCATCTTTCTATCTATCTATTCATCTCTCTAACATTCCATTTTTCTCAGAACCCAGCCAGGTCCTTCTGATGCTCATCCTCAGAGATGCTGGGGCAGCAGGTAGTATTCTGAGGTGAGGCTTAGCTATAGATAATTTTTCTCCAGGCACTTGCAGCCCTCCGTGGCAAGATGGGAGTTTTTTGTCTTTTGAATTGTCCCGCACAGTGATGTCTCTAGCCTAAAGATCACTGAGTCAGATATACACAGTGCATGATGAAAACAACAGCTTTCTAGTATTTAGAAATTAGGCTTTTCAAAGTACCTGAAAATCCAAAATCTCTCAGCTAATTATTTACTTTCACTTAGTTTTCTTTCAGACTTGGCAAGATGATTACAGGTAATTCCCACCTTTCCCTACAATATCCAGCAAAAGAATTGAGAAATGCTGCCCCTCCATCTCCCATAATTACCACTTGGATTTATGAACAATGGAAGGAAACAAAATAAAAAGTAAATGGAAGAAATGAAAAAATAAATTCACTCTGACTTGACACTCTGTCCAGTTAATGAACCCTCCAGAGGAGCTGCATTAGCATTGGCACTGTGTTTAATGATGGAATAACTCAATATGTGCACTCACTCAGGACATTTATAGATTATTAATTACTCATACATGGTATTCAAGTCATGCTCATAATTACCCAGAGTCTGTCTTTCCTTGCTAACCCAGCATCTTGGACCTGTTTCTTGAATCACCCTCAGGTGCTGAAGCCCCCAGACACAGCTCTGTGCCACTCAGAATCATTTTGGCAAAGCCCTCCCTTAGCCTCTGGCTTGGATTGACCTGGCAGATGCCCCATGCTAAGCGCCTGCTTTTATGTACTGATGCTCAGGGCAAAGATGTTATGATTATGACACCTCCAGTCATGCTCTAGTCACAGAGGGCCACGGGAAGCAGATTACAGGGACTGATTTATTTCGGAGACTTAGGAGAGATTCTTGCTGCCCTTGCTTCTGAATCTGTGCTTGGAGACAGTTTAAAAATAATGAAGCTGTTAACCAGATCAGAGGTCTGCTGAGCAGATGGTCCATGAGGGGCCAAGAGTCTCAGCTGATGGTAAACCAGGGTGGAGATTTGGAAACAGGAGCTTCCTTGGGGAAATGTACTCTCATTCCCAGATGTGGAGTAGTTACTTCAGTAGCAATAAGGATGACTTAAAGAGGGCCCAATCTCCGCCATGACTCAAGGCTCAGGTGTGTGGAGCTTTATACTGCAAGATTTATTTTCACAGTGCTGGCTGAGTTTTTGCCCCAAGCCCAGTGGCTTTGCCAGGGTATGTCTTGAGGAGCCCATTAAGATGGAGCAAGGACTTTGTCTTCATTAAGGAGAACGCAGGATCCCTCTTTCTCTCTCTCTGCAATGTACTAGTATTAGTTTTCTGATTGTAAACATAATATATGCTGATTATAAATCACTAAAATTTTAGGCATACAGTGGAAAGTCCCCTTAATTCTACCCCACAGATATAACCACTGTTATAATTCGTTGTATACTTTTCCAGTAGTTTTTCTATGCATCTATAAACACATGTATTAGCACATATGTATTTTTTTTTAGATAAAATCATACCTACTCTTCTATAAGCTGTTTTAGTTTAAAATATTTTTCGGACCTCTTTCTATGCTAATACATAGAGTTACAGTGTTTGTTCTTTCCAAGTGCTTAAGAGTATATGGTTATATGGCTCTGGCACAACTTATTTAATTGGTCATTTAGATTTAATTAAAAAATTATAAACAATACTGCAATAAGAAATCATATATATTCATTTTTACCTACTTGCTTATTTCCCTTAGACATATTCTAGAAGTTTAACGCTAGATCAAAAGGAATATTTATGTTTAATTAAAAAATTTTGTTGCACATTATCTAATTCATGACCTCCAAAAAGTTGAACTAGTTTGCACTTCATCAGTAGAGTATTTTTACACCTTTGCCAACTTTGAATATTATCGTTCTGTTTAATCTTTGCTAATCTGAAACTGAAAAAAATATTTCATTGTTATTCTAATTTAAATTTCTTTGGCTATTAATCAGGCGAAATACTTTTTAAATATTTTTTTTGTGGCAATTTGTATTTCTTTTGAAATTGTCCTGTTCATGATTCTTTACTTACTTGGGGGGAAAGAGGAGATTACTTGTCTTTTTAAAATACGGATTTAAGGCTGGGCATGGTGGCTTATGCCTATAATTCTAACATTTTGGGAGGCCAAGGTAGGAAGACTGCTTAAGCCCAGGAATTTGAGGCCTGGGCAACATGGCGAAACCCCATCTCTACAAAAAATATGTAAATTAGCTGGACGTAGTGGTGTTTCTGTAGTCCCAGCTACTCGAGAGGCTGAGGTGGGAGGATCACCTGAGGCTGGGGAGGTCGAGGTTGAGTGAGACGGGTGACAGAGTGAGACCCTGTCTCAAAATAAATGAATGAATAAATAAATAATACTGATTTACAATAACTCTTCATCAGATAGAGATACTAACCTTTTTACTGCTCTTTGTGTACATATTTTCTCCTCAAAATATATTTTGTTGCTGCTTTTGATTTTTTAAAACCAAAGGTTCAATAAAGTTTTACCCATTGCTTTTGGTGTTTAGGTCTCTTTACTTGCTTTTTAATAAAGAGCAGCCCCTTAACTTTTTTCCCCAGATAATAGTGACTCTTTAAAGAGACTGTTACTGGCTGGGTGCAGTGGCCCACACCTGTAATCACAGCACTTTGGGAGGCCAAAGCCGGCTGGATCACCTGAGGTCAGGAGTTTGAGACCAGCCTGGCCAACATGGTGAAACCTTGTCTCTACTAAAAATACAAAAAATTATCCAGGTGTCGTGGGGCACACCTGTGGTCCTAGCTACTTGGGAGGCTGAGGCAGGAGAACCGCTTTGAACCTGGGAGGTGAAGGCTGCAGTGAGCTGAGATTGCACCACTGCACTGCAGCCTGGACGACAGAGTGAGACTCTGTCTAAAAAAAAAAAAAAAAAGAAAGAAAAAAGATCTGTATCATATTAAAGTTTCCTTCTATTTCTAGTTTACCTATAAGTTTAACCCAGGATGGATTTAGCATTTTATCAACTGCATTTTCCGCATTTATCAAAAGACCATTTGGTTTTTAATCTATTAATCTAGTGAATTACATTGACATATTTTTTCTAACTACCTATCCTTGAATTCCTAAAATAAATCCTAGCTAAAGGTGTTACATTGTGCTTTTAATGTGTTGTTGGTTCTATTTGTAAATATTATATTTAAGTTGTTTGCATATATATGTATTAATAAATGAATTTGACTTTTCGTTCTTTTTTCACTTTCTCAGCTTTTGCTATCAGGGTTGCATTAGCCTTGTGAAATGAGTTCTTGAAAGCATTATATGACTTTTTAAATAAACTCAACATCTGGAAGTTTTGAGGGGAGTTGATTTCACCAATCATTTCAATTTTTTTTAGTAGTAGTAACTTAGAAAATAGTTTCTTTGGCTTTACATTATTGCCATAAGGATATAAATAGTATTATTTTATTAAAAGTAGTCTCCTCCCTATCTGTAGTTAGATGTATGTTTTCATTGCTAATGTAGTGTATGTGTTCTCAAACTTTTTTCCGTTTTGTCAGCTTTGTCAGACATCCCTTAATCCTTTTTTTCCCCCAAAGAACTAGCTCTTGGTTTTACTCAACAATTCTAGTTGTTTTAAACTTCCTAATTCATTGGTTTCTTTTGTTTATTTTGTTGTTCTTTTTCTAGCTTCTGAGTCTAATGCTCCAAAAATATTTATTTTAGACATTTCTTGTTTTAGGAAAAAACCTATTTAGGGATATGATTTTTTTCCTGAGTAAACTTTGGCTACTTCCCATAGAATTTTCTATTTAGTGTTTCAACATATGTTAATTCTCAAATAATTTATAAATTAAGTTTTTATTTATTCTTTGACACAGACTTATTTAGAACAATGAAGTTTTGAATTTAATTTCGTTTTAATCAGTAAATGAACCCTATAAGAACTCTACCGTCAGAAACTTACGGAGACATTTTTCTGTGGCCTAGTAAGTGATTTCTCTTTATGTGTTTTTTTTTTTTTGAGACAGAGTCTTGCTCTGTCGCCCAGGCTGGAGTGCAGTGGCGTGATCTCGGCTCACTGCAAGCTCTGCCTCCCAGGTTCACTCCATTCTCCTGCCTCAGCCTGCCTGGCTAATTTTTTTGTACTTTTAGTAGAGACAGAATTTCACCATGTTAGCCAGGATGGTCTCAATCTCCTGACCTTGTGATCCGCCTGCCTGGGCCTCCCAAAGTGCTGGAATTACAAGCGTGAGCCACCACACCCGGCCTCTCTTTATGTATTTTAAATGAATGTTTCATAAACATTTAAAAAGAATGTGTCTCATTTTTAGAGAGATCATAATTTGCTATGAATTCAAGCTTATAATATGTATTATTCACATCTTTTATATATTTATTTTTGTCATCTTGACACAACAAATTTTGGGAATAGTTTTCTAACTTTTTCCACTATACCTATGGGTTTGACAATTTTTTTTTAAATTTATTTTTCCTTTTAAAAGAGACAGGGTCTCGCTGTGTTGCCCAGGCTGGTCTTGAACTCCTGGGCTCCAGCAATCCTCCTGCCTTGACCTCCTAAAGTGCTGGGATTATAGGTGTGAGCCACCACACCTGGCCAACTTTTAAAAAAATTTCTAACACTTTTTACTTTTTGGAGAGAATATAGTGAAAAAATTGAGAGTATTGATGCTAACGCCAGGCTGCCTGGTTTGAATACCAGCTCTACTCTCATGAGTTGACAGACCTTGGACACATTTCCTCAACTGTAAAATCACATCATCTACTTTCCTGGGTTCTTGGGAGGATTATGAGTTGCTATATGCAATGACCTTGGAATTGTGCTTGACGTGTTGTAATTACTCTCTGTATATCTGCTGCCATGATATTCAGAGTGAAAATGTTCGTGGTTGCTATATATTCTGATGAATCTATTGTTTATTAATATAAAACAATTTTCTTTGTCCCATATAGAGCTTTTTGCCTTGAATTGTATTTGAGGTAATATTAATATTGCTATATTGTTTTCTTTTTGTTTATATTTGCCTGCTGTCTTAGTCCCTTCAGGCTGCTACAATAAAATGCCATAAACTAGGTGGCTTATGCATAGCAGAAATCTATTTCTCACATATCTGGGGTCTGGGAATTCCAAGATCAAGGTGCTGGCAGATTCAATGTCTGTAGACAGTCTGCTTCTTGGTTCATAGACAATGCTTTCTCACTGTGTCCTCACATGGTAGAGGTGGAAAGGGGTCTCTCTTGGCTTGCTTCTATAAGAGCCCTAACCCCATTCATGAGGGTTTCACTCTCATGCTCTAATCAACTCTGAAAGGCCCTCACCTCCTAATGCCATCACCTTGGGGGTTACGATTTTAACACATGAATTTTTGGGGGGAGATACAAACATTCAGACCATAGCATTTGGTCTCTCTTTGGGCATCTGTATGTTTTCAACCTTTCTGCATTATTTTGTGTTACACACATCTCTTGTAAATAGCATATAGATGGAGCTTGCCTTAAAAAGTGAATTTGAAAGTTCTTTTAATAAGGGAACATAACCTGTTTACAGTTGTTGAGATTATTGATATTCCTGTCATCTTTGTGTTTTCTGTTAGCTATGTTTCTAGATCTTTTGTCAAGGTTGAATCATTGCCCCGTGATGTTCTTGTACTAGTAGCTCAGCTTAGATCTTTCTAGGCTGGTGTGACCAGAAAGAAGTCTGCTTCTCCTGCTTCAAAGTAAGAAAAACTAGAAGCTAGCCAGGGGGCATGGTGTCTGTGGTCACATTGTTTTTGAGGATCCTGGTACTGAATTTTCTATTAGCTATCATTCAGTGAGTCCCTAGTATAAGCCAAGTGCTTTTTTAGACTAAAAGAAAATATTGCTTCATTTAACCCTCACAACAACCCCAGGAGGGAGGTATTAATATTATACTTACAAATAGGGAGGCAAATTAAAGAAATGAGAGTGTGTTCCTGAGGGATTGAAGAAGACATAATTGGTTTTTTTCAGATGGAGTCTCACTCTGTCACCCAGACTGTAGTGCAGAGGCATGATCCCGGCTCACTGCAATCTCTGCCTCCTGGGTTCTAGCGATTCTCCTGCCTCAGCCTCCCAAGTAGCTGGGAACACAGGCACCCACCACCACGCCTGGCTAATTTTTGTATTTTTAATAGAGACTGGGTTTCACCATGTTGGCCAGGCTACTCTTAAACTCCTGACCTCAAGTGATCCATCTGCCTCGGCCTCCCAAAGTGCTGGGATTACAGGCGTGAGCCACTGTGCCCAGTTGGAAGACGTAATTTGTAATGTACAAATTCATTCCCTTCCCCTCCATGTATGCATGGGACATGAAGTTGGCTAAGGAGTGGGCTCCTGAGTTGACTTTTACTGAGTTTCTAAATGAATCGGTTGCCAATGCTGTTTGGAACATCGGGCCTTCTTATTCTGGGTCAATCGTTTTTTTTTCATAGTAGTTTAAGTTTCTACTCTTTAAGTTGATTGTTCTGGAGTAGATAATCCAGAGTTTAGTCATTTTCTTTACTGCTAGAGTAAAAAAAAAGTTTTAATTCAATGGTGTGTCCCATTAACTCAATGGTGTGTATTTAATCCTGTTGGTGTTTTTTGGGGGACTGGGTCTGGAGTTAGGGGGATCTGTGCCTTCTGGTCTCATAGAATCCAAAGAAGGGCAGGCTCATGCATTATCCATCTTTGTATCTCTTGTGCCTCAAAGAATATGTGGTCCATAGTAGGTGTTATCTCTTAAAATGACCTGAGCTCAGGGAGGGGATTTGTCTTATATTCATATTTGAATTATAAGGTTTTAGAAAGAAGCCCATAGAATATAAATCCATTATCTTAAAATTATGCTTTCTGTAACCCCTATAATACTATGCAATAGAAATTAAGTGTGTTGCATGGACGCTGGGAGGGGAACATCACACACCGGGGCCTGTCGGGGAGTGGGGGTGCTAGGGGAGGGATAGCATTAGGAGAAATACCTAACGTAGATGACGGGGTGATGGGTGCAGCAAACCACCATGACACGTGTATATACCTATGTAACAAACCTGCACGTTTTACACACGTATCCAAGAACTTAAAGTATAATAAAAAAAAAACTTAAAAAAAAAGAAAAGTTGGTCGTAACCCACCCAGGGCAAGTGTTTATCAGTCTTCAATGATCTCCAATAAAATTTTCACTATTAAAAAAAAAATTAAGTGTGTTGCAAGTCCTGATTACACAGAGACGTTAATCACGTTTCATGCATCTCCAATTATCATGTTCTATCTGCCCTGCAAAGGAGGAACAGGTAAGGATTATCCCAGCACTTTGGGAGGCTGAGGTGGGCGGATCACGAGGTCAAGAGATCCAGACCATCCTGGCCAACATGATGAAATCCCATGTCTACTAAAAATACAAAAATTAGCTGAGTGTGGTGGCGTGTGCCTGTAATCCCAGCTACTCGGGAGGCTGAGGCAGGAGAATCACTTGAACCCAGGAGGCGGAGGTTGCAGTGAGCTGAGATCACGCCACTGCACTCCAGCCTGGCAACAGAGTGAGACTCTATCTCAAAATAAAAATAAAATAAAATAAAGTAAAATAAAATGAGATAAAATAATGTTTATTACTTTTTCAGAGCTTATTTTGGACTAAAGCAGCATGTGGTTTCAGTAGGAGAAGGTCTGTGTCACCACGGGAGGGTGGGATGACATTGACGTATGAATGACCGTTTGCACTGGTAATTCCAGTGAGGGCATCCAGCCAATAAAAGTGCTCCTGAGCCAGCTGCAGGGGAGACATATAGCCCTGATCTCACCGGGACTCCATATTTGAAAAAAAAAAAAAAAAGCCAAGTGAAAACTCCCAGCTTACATCAGGGAACTACTGCTGCAGCACTTTAATGAGATCCCTAGGTGAATCTGAGTTTTATATGGTCTGTTTGACTTCCACGGATATCTGGCTAGACTTTGATTGATTGTCAGGCTTTTTAAGTAGCATTGATTTTTACTTCTGCAACATTGGGATGATGAGGTCATTGTATTTTCCGTGTTATTGAAGTTCTTGTTAAAGCAACCTGGAGGTTATGAGCACGTCTAGGCACTGGCTTCCCACTTGCGCTAAGTTGGAGAGGTGGGAAAGTTCAGGTAAGTAAAATGAGAAAGGCAAAAAAGAATTCTCTCTGATTGTGAGAGGAATTTCAGAGTTTTAAGAATCATAATGATAATTGGTAGCTATTAATCGTAGCTTATTTCTTTTTATTAGCAATCATTTGTTGAGCATGTAACTACACAGGGCAGGGACTATGTCATAAGCCCTTTGTGTACACATTAACTCTCTTTTTCCTCACTACACTTCTGTGAGGTGGGTGTTATTATCCCCACTTTATAGATGGGAAAATTGAGTCTAACACAGGTAGGCTAGCTTGCTAGAGGTTGTTTAGTCAGTGGAAGAGCTAGGTTTTAGATCAAGCTATGTCCGACACCAAAGCCTGTGATTGTAACTGCTAGTTTACTGTATGATGGTTGTGTGAATAGTTAGAGGTTTCCTTTAGGTAAGATCAGAAAGGAAAACTCGAGGCTGCTGCATTAGTGACAATCCCTCTCTCATGTATGGACCTGAGTTCTGGGGAAAACTGCAACTAACACAGTGCCCTAGGACATACCATTTAGACTTTCCCCGCTTGTAGAAAGAGACCACCTGAACTTCCTTTCTACTTGAGTGAGGCCATGCCCATGAAGGGGCCACAGAGGGCTTTGAACATTTTGAGATTCCTCCAGCTACCACCTGTTGATTAGAGGCTGCCAGGAGCTTTAATCCGATTAGAGTCTGTAAAACTGGTTTCCATCTCTGGCGCCTGACTCAGGTTTCAGAGCAAGGGGAAAAAGTATGACATCACCCCTGCTTGCATCTGTGCTGGGTGGCTAATGAAATTACGTGATGGGCTTGAGGACTATTAAAGTCAATGTCGATCCTTATTATTATTAAGAGTACTTTTAAATTTACTGCATCATGAGGCAGGTTCGAAAGCATCATTTTTCAGAGGTGTATTCATTGCTCTGGATTTTAGCACACAACTCCATGGGATATGGAGAATGCTAGCAGCACAGATCATCAATTTTGAAATCTGCAGGATGAAAGTACATGTAGCTCCTTTGCTGGAGGGAGGACAGGTTCTGGGATTTTTCCATAATGAGGCATCAGGATGACCTTGGATTAAAAAAAACCTAAAATGAAACAAAACATGTTTGTCAAGGAAAAGTGAAGCACTGCTGTTGCCATTAGCATCAGCAATAGTATGTATTTTTTGAAGTCTAAATGCTTAGTATAAAAGAAGAAAGCTCAGTTCAGATTACCAACCATTTACTGAGTATAGAGACTGAACTGGTACCAGGAATACACTATACCAAGGGGAATAAAACTGTGTGTTTTGTCAATCAACGTATCTCTAAGGCCCATCTAAATGTCAAGCATGCAGAAATTATTCTCTCTCTCTTTAAATATACATATAAGTATACATATATATGGTGTAAAGTGCATTGATCTTAACTGTACAATTCAATGAATTTATACACACTCACAGCAACAAACACATGCACACTGTTGAATCATCACTCACATCAGGTTGTAGACAATTTCCCATATCTCAGAAGGCTCTTTCTTGCCCTTTTACATTTCTGCAGCAGAGATAATCACTACTTTGACTTCTATAGCGACAGACTAGTTTTGTCTATAACTAATACACTTCATATAAATTCATATAAGTTGAATCTTCATATAAATGGAATCGCATGATACTATATCTTTTGTATCTGGCTTCTTTTGCTTATCTTTTTATTATTATTACACTTTAAGTTCTTGGATACATGTGCAGAACGTGCAGGCTTGTTACATAGGTATACATGTGCCATGGTGGTTTGCTGCATCTATCAACCCATCATCTACATTAGGTATTTCATCTAATGCTATCCCTTCCTGTGTCCCCTACCCCCTGACAGGCCCTGGTGGGTGATGTTCCTCTCCCTGTGCCCATACATTCTCATTGTCCAACTCTCACTTATGAGTGAGAACATGTGGTGTTTGGTTTTCTGTTCCTGTGTTAGTTTGCTGAGAATGATGGTTTCCAGCTTCATCCATGTTCCTGCAAAGGACGTGAACTCATTCTTTTTATGGCTGCATAGTATTCCATGGTGTATATGTGCCACATTTTCTTTATCCAGTCTATCATCGATGGGCATTTGGGTTGGTTCCAAGCCTTTGCTATTGTGAATAGTGCTTCAGTAAACATGCATGTGCATGTGTCTTTATAGTAGAATGATTTATAATCCTTTGAGAATATACCCAGTAATGGGATTGCTGGGTCAGATGGTATTTCTCCTTCTAGATCCTTGAGAAATCGCCACACTGACTTCCACAATGGTTGAAGTAATTTACAGTCCCACCAACAGTGTAAAAGTGTTCCTATTTCTCCACATCCTGTCTGGCATCTGTTGTTTCCTGACTTTTTAATGATGGCCATTCTAACTGGCGTGAGATAGTATCTCATTGCGGTTTTGATCTGCATTTCTCTAATGACCAGTGATGAGGAGCTTTTTTTTGTATGTTTGTTGGCCGCATAAATGTCTTCTTTTGAGAAGTGTCTGTTCATATCCTTTGCCCACTTTTTGTGGGGTTGTTTGTTTTCTTCTTGTAAATTTGTTTAAGTTCCTTGTAGATTCTGGATATTAGCCCTTTGTCAGATGGATAGATTGCAAAAATTTTCTCCCATTCTGTAGGTTGCCTGTTCACTCGGATGATAGTTTCTCTTGCTGTGCAGAAGCTCTTTAGTTTAATTAGATCCCATTTGTCAATTTTGGCTTTCATTGTGATTGCCTTTTGTGTTTTAGTCATGAAGTCTTTGCCCATGCCCATGTCCTGAATGGTATTGCTTAGGTTTTCTTTTAGTGTTTTTATGGTTTTAGGTCTTATGTTTAAGTCTTTAATCCATCTTGAGTTAATTTTTGTATAAGGTGTAAGGAAGGGGTCCAGTTTCAATTTTCTGCCTATGGCTAGCTAGTTTTCCCAACACCATTTATTGAATAGGAAATCCTTTCCCCATTGCTTATTTTTGTCAGTTTTGTCAAAGATCAGATGGTTGTAGCTGTGTGGTGTTATTTCTGAGGCTTCTGTTCTGTTCCATTGGCTTATATATCTGTTTTGGTACCAGTACTGGTAACCAAAACTGGCTGTTTTGGTTACTGTAGCCGTGTAGTATAGTTTGAAGTCAGGTAGTGTGATGCTTCCAGCTTCTTTTTTTTTTTGCTTAGGGTTGTCTTGGCTATGTGGGCTCTTTGTTGGTTCCATATGAAGTAGTTTTTTCCAATTCTGTGAAGAAAGTCAATGGTAGCTTGATGGGGATGGCATTGAATCTACAAATTACCTTGGGCAGTATGGTCATTTTCATTGTATCGATTCTTCCTATTCATGAGCATGGAATGTTTTTCTATTTGTTTGTGTCCTCTCTTATTTCCTTGAGCAGTGGTTTGTAGTTCTCCTTGAAGAGGTCCTTCGCATCCCTTGTAAGTTGTATTCCCAGGTATTTTATTCTCTCTGTAGCAATTGTGAATGGGAATTCACTCATGATTTGGCTCTCTGTTTGTCTGTTATTGGCGTATAGGAATGCCTGTGATTTTTGCACATTGATTTTTGTATCCTGAGACTTTGCTGAAGTTAGTTATCAGCTTAAGAAGATTTTGGGCTGAGATGATGGGGTTTTCTAAGTATACAATCACATCATCTGCAAACAGAGACAATTTGACTTCCTCTTTTCCTATTTGAATACCCGTTATTTCTTTCTTTTGCCTGACTGCCCTGGCCAGAACTTCCCATACTATATTGAATAGGAATGGTGAGAGAGGGCATCCTTGTCTTGTGCTGTTTTTGAAAGGGAATGCTTCCAGTTTTGCTCATTCAGTATGATATTGGTTGTGGGTTTGTCATAAATAGCTCTTATTATTTTGAGATACATTCCATCAACACCTAGTTTACTAAGAGTTTTTAGCCTGAAGCACTGTTGAACTTTGTCGAAGGCCTTTTCTGCATCTATTGAGATAATCATGTGGTTTTTGTCATTGGTTTTGTTTATGTGATAGATTACATTTATTGATTTGCGTATGTTGAACCAGCCTTGCATCCCAGGATGGAGCCGACTTGATCTTGGTGGATAAGCTTTTTGATGTGCTGCTGGATTTGGTTTGCAGTATTTTATTGAGGATTTTTGCATCTATGTTCATCAGGGATATTGGTCTGAAATTTTCTTTTTTGTGTGTGTCTCTGGCAGGTTTTGGTATCAGGATGATGCTGGCCTCATAAAATGACTTATGGAGGAGTCCCTCTTTTTCTGTAGTTTGGAGTAGTTTCAGAAGGAATGGTACCAGCTCTTCTTTGTACCTGTGATAGAATTTGGCTGTGAATCTGTCTTGTTCTGGGCTTTTATTGGTTGGTAGGCTATTAATTACTGCCTCAATTTCAGAACTTGTTATTGGCCTATTCAGGGATTCAACTTCTTCCTGGTTTAGTCTTGGGAGGGTGTGTGTGTCCAGGAATTTATCCATTTCTTCTAGATTTTCTAGTTTATTTGCATAGAGGTGTTTACAGTATTATCTGATGGTAGTTTGTATTTCTGTGGGACCAGTGCTGATATATCCCCTTTATTATTTTTTATTGTGTCTATTTGATTCTTCTCTCTTTTCTTCTTTATCGAGTCTGGCTAGCAGTCTATCTATTTTTGTTAATCTTTTAAAAAAACTGGCTCCTGGATTCATTGATTTTTTTTTGAAGGGTGTTTCGTGTCTCCATCTCCTTCAGTTCTGCTCTGATCTTAGTTATTTCTTGCCTTCTACTAGCTTTTGAATTTGTTTGCTCTTGCTTCTCTAGTTCTTTTAATTGTGATGTTATGATGCCGATTTTAGATCTTTCCCTCCTCCTCCTGTGGGCATTCAGTGCTATAAATTTCCCCTAAACATTGCTTTAGCTGTGTCCCAGAGATTCTGGTATGTTGTGTGTCTGTTCTCATTGGTTTCAAAGAAGTTATTTATTTCTGCCTTAAGTTTTTTATTTACCCAGTAGTCATTCAGGAGCAGGTTGTTCAGTTTCCATGTAGCTGTGCCGTTTTGAGTGAGTTTCTTAATCCTGAGTTCTAATTTGATTGCACTGTGGTCTGAGAGACTGTCTGTTATGATTTCTGTTTTGCATTTGCTGAGAAGTGTTTTACTTTCAATTATGTGGTCAATTTTAGAATAAGTGCAATGTGGTGCTGAGAAGAATGTATATTCTGTTGATTTGGGGTGGAGTGTTCTGTAGATGTCTATTAGGTCTGCTTGGTCTAGAGCTGAGTTCAAGTCCTAGATATCCTTGTTAATTTTCTATCTCATTGATCTGTCTAATATTGACAGTGGGAATGTTAAAGTCTCCCACTATTATTGCATGGGAGTCTAAGTCTCTTTGTAGGTCTCTAAGAACTTGCTTTATGAGTCTGGGTGCTCCTGTATTTGGTGCATATATATTTAGGATAGTTAGCTCTTCTTGTTGCATTGATCCCTTCACCGTTATGTAATACCCTTCTGTGTCCTTTTTGATCTTTGTTGGCTTAAGGTCTGTTTTGTCAGAGGCTAGGATTGCAACCCCTGCTTTTTTTTTTTTTGCTTTTCATTTGCTTGGTAACTATTCTTCCATCCCTTTATTTTGAGCCTATGTGTGTCTTTGCACATGAAATGGGTTTCCTGAATACAGCACACTGATGGGTCTTGACTCTTTAACCAATTTGCCTTTCTGTGTCTTTTAACTGGAGCATTTAGCTTGTTTACATTTAAGGTTAATATTGTTATGTGAGAATTTGATCCTGTCATTATGATGCTAGCTGGTTATTTTGTCCATTAGTTGATGCAGTTTCTTTATAGTGTTGATGGTCTTTACATTTTGGTATGTTTTTGCAGTGGCTGGTACTGGTTTTTCATTTCCATATTTAGTGCTTCCTTCAGGAGCTCTTGTAAAGTAGGCCTGGTGGTGACAAAATCCCTCAACATTCACTTGTCTGTAAAGGATTTTATTTCTCCTTCACTTATGAAGCTTAGTTTGGCTGGATATGAAATTCTGGGTTGAAAATTCTGTTCTTTAAGAATGTTGAATATTGGCCCCCACTCTCTTCTGGCTTGTAGGGTTTCTGCCGAGAGATCTGCTGTTAGTCTGACGGGCTTCCCTTTGTGGGTAACCTGACCTTTCTCTCTGGCTTCCCTTAACATTTTTTCCTTCATTTCAGCCTTGGTAAATCTGATGATTATGTGTCTTGGGGTTGCTCTTCTCGAGGAGTATCTTAGTGGTGTTCTCCGTGTTTCCTGAATTTGAATGTTGGCCTCTCTTGCTAGGTTGGGGAAGTTCTCCTGGATAATATCCTAAAGTGTGTTTTCCAACTTGGTTCCATTCTCCCCATCACTTTCAGGTGCACCAATCAAACATAGGTTTGATCTCTTCACACAGTCCCATATTTCTTGGAGACTTTGTTCGTTCCTTTTCATTCTGGTTTCTTTAACCTTGTCTTCATGTTTTATTTCATTAAGTTGATCTTCAGTCTCTGATATCCTTTCTTCCACTTGATCAATTCAGCTATTGATATTTGTGTATGCTTCATGAAGTTCTCGTGCTGTGTTTTTCAACTCCATCAGGTTGTTTATGTTCTTCTCTGAACTGGTTATTCTAGTTAGCAATTTGTCTAATCTTTTCTCAACGTTCTTAGCTTCCTTGCATTGGGTTAGAACATGCTCCTTTAGCTTGGAGGAATTTGTTATTACCCACCTTCTGAAGCCTACTTCTGTCAATTCATCAAACTCATTCTCTGTCCTGTTTTGTGCCCCTGCTGGCGAGGAGTTGTGATCCTTTGGAGAAGACGTGTTCTGGTTTTTGGAATTTTCAGGGTATTTTTTTGCATTGGTTTTTCCTCATCTTTGTGGATTTATCTTCTTTGCTCTTTGATGTTGGCAACCTTTGGATGGGGTTTTTGCATGGGTGTCCTTTGTGTTGATGTTGATGCTATTGCTTTCTTTTTTTTTTTTTGACTTTACCACACTAAGACCACTCATTTATTCATTCACTTATTCTCGAATAAATATTTACAGAATGCTTACCGTATATCAAACATTGGGCCAGACCCTGGGGATATAGCATCCCCAGAGCCGCTGCCTTTGCACATTAGAACAGCCATTAATATTACATTCGTGCAAATAGTGCCCCCTGCTGGTGTGCAACACAGGAGCCCTGCTGTCTTTTGCTTTTCTTGTTTATGTTATTATTTTTTTTATTTTTTATTTTATTATACTTTAGGGTTTTAGGGTACAT